>NW_028281195.1:72500-75000 GCF_059751285.1 Brachycentrus maculatus
TCGAATTTAAATATAAATTTTTAAAATGTGGTTATTAAAATTTTACCAACAAGTTTTTTTGTACAAAGAGCAAAAGTATTTTTTTATCTGAATCACGTACATAAGTGAAAATCCTATAATCAATTTTATTACTATTTATTTCATGGTATTTCTTAGTCCGCCTCCGTAGTGTAGTGGTTAGCACGTATGGCTACCGTGTTGGAGTAGTCTACCGGTTTCGAAACTAACCGCTTCTTTATCAAAACTGATTAATACTAAAACACTATCTACTTAACAAAATTTAAATTACCTAACCGTAAAAATACGTAATACGAATTTTGTTAAATAGATAATAATTTAGTATAAATCAGTCTTGATAAAAAAAAAAAACGGTTAGCTTCGAAACCGGTAGACATTAGAATTAAGTTATATCAAAAAATATATTTAAAGTGATGTTAAAATCAAGTGATGTTACATTTTAATTATAATAATAAAATAATTTTTATCAAATAACAAAGTTTCAAAAGTATTTGTATTTCATATTGTACTGCGCGTATACGCGTCTTTTCATATTATAATTATATATGGAATTGAAGTACTTAAATTATGGTAACTATTCAAGTTTGTTAGGAAAATAATAATGTATTCTGATGGCATAGTACTTCCCAACTAAAATGATACGGGAACTAATAAAGTCGTGATAAACTACTTGCTTCCTTTAACGAATGGACAACTATGAACTATTTATTCTCCATAATAATATAATCATATTTGAATAACCTACAATAGAACCCTCCTTAATGTAGTATTGTCTTCTCTTTCACATTTGTTGTATCACAAAACTACTGATTATTCAAAATAATACACAACTTACAAACTAACTAACCATCACGCCGTTTTCCCACAAGAGAAGGCAGAGGGAATAAAACATCATACCAATCTTTCAATAGAAACAATCTTCGCCTCTTCCACATTCATGCACCTCCCCGTACATACATGGTTAACGGGATCGATGAATATATCGAAGAGTTCTTAAAATTTGAGTGGAGTAATTTGAGTTTGTCAGTTATGGGTAGAATTGGTGAATGTTACGCGTGTGTAAAGTGATCACTTAACCAGCCTATGACGCTTGTAAGCTCAGTGTATTCCCAGACATTCATATTCTTCTTCATCTTCATATATTGAGATATCAAAAATGTTCCATAGTGTTATTTTTTTTAAGGAATAACCCGTAAAGCTTTAAGAGACTTTTTTGCAGGTAGGATAGCAAGAATGTGGAAGGTTAATGTGAAAAATATATCACAAACACCCAAACCCGTTGAACAAAAATCTTTCTTTAATTTATTTTGCAGTTTGCAGGATTCGAACCCGCGTCGACAGCATCGCAATCTAGCGTCTATCTAACAAGGCCACGGCGCCAATTTCTACATCTTTGTTGTGATGTCAAAAACGCAATTGAAATAAGTCTCTTCTCCTTCCTGCTAGATCTATTATTTTATATCATACCCTTTTTTTAAATCTCTGAATGTTTTTTAATAGTTTTATAACATAAATAAATAATCTTATAACATAAGAGTCGTAACAATCGGCGAGTATGTATGAGGAGATGCATGAACGTGGAAGAGGCGAAGAATGTTTGCAAAGACAGAGTGGTGTGGCGTTCTATTCTCTCTGCCTACCCCTGCGGGTAGCGGCGTGTTGGTTAGTTAGTTAGTTAAAACATAAATGTGGAATTGTTCAATCGGTTTTTTTTTAACGTAACTGTTAATGTAATGTAATGTTTATTATTATAAATGTAACTATTGTTTATTATTTCTTTTTTTTATATGAAAGCTGTACAATTTTCGAAAAAATAAAACAAAAATAAATAAATAAGTCTGATACGAATCTTTTGTTCCAGGGGTGATAATCTTCGGGTCCGATCAGGAGGTAGCTGGTGTGATGCGCGCCGTGAGAAGGTTGAACGCGACTGGCGCGTTCTCGTGGATCGGCTCCGACGGGTGGAGCGCCCGGAACCTGGTGAGCGACGGTAACGAGCCCGAAGTGGAGGGCACTTTATCCGTGCAGCCTCAAGCCAACCCTGTGCTAGGCTTCCAGGAGTACTTTCTGGGACTTACTGTGGACAATAACGAAAGGAATCCATGGTTTGTCGGTGAGTATTTTTAAAACCCCACATTTAAATGTTTGTGCATGTTAAAAAAAATAATAATAATAAATTTTTAAAAATTATATTACTATTAATACGTAGAGTGACTATTAATATGTAACTGTAGACAGCTGTAAGAATTCCATTTTAATTTTTTGGGTAATATATCCTAAATTGAATAAGGTTTACTTATAACCCTTACCCGCACCCAATGGTGCATAGGGCACTGCATCGAATTGACGTAGTTTTTTCTTTTTTTACTTACATGAAGGCAAGGTGATCACTCTTGCGTTTCAGGAACCAGTCTAGGGTAATATAAAATAAAGATTACAGTGTAAAATCACTAATATTTATTTTCACCCCCCCTGGGAATCG
>NW_028281195.1:82500-190000 GCF_059751285.1 Brachycentrus maculatus
ATTATAAGTACATATGGTGAAAAAACAAAGGTATTTTATTAATTAAAGCTGTTTTGCTTCCGGAACGTTTTTACCTTATCTACAAAAAGAAATAAACATGAGACAAAAATCTCAGAATAAATATTTATCTCAATATCATTCTTCTTCTACCTCTTTCTCTTTATTCACCTCTATAGTAAAGTGGTTACCGCATTTGGCTACCGTTCCAGAAGTCCAAAGTTTCGTCATGGGGCTCATAACAAATATAAGTGGGTTCCACTCTCATATTTATTTATTAACACCCTGGACTGGTAAAAGGAGAGCAGGACTTATCACCTTGCCCTCATGCAATCAATATTCAATATAATGAAGTATCGACACAATGCAGTGCCCAATGCACCATTTCGTGCAGATTTAGAAAAAGAATGGAAAAAATTAGCCTTAATTTGAGTGAAAAAAAAATACGTTTACATACGAATACAAAAAAGTATTAATCTTAAAATCCCGTGTTTTATAAGCAATTAATTGAAATGTTATCGGTCTTCATACTGACTTTTTAAAATCTTGTTGAATGATTTTACTACCCTAACGGTCATATATGCTAGATGCGACAATGCAATGTGACGGTCTAACCAATGGAGTTAACCTTCGACTTCACTATTATAATTGTTTGTCCAAGAATAAGCAATGTATCACATTATATCACATCAAAGCGCCCTCGAGGTTGTACTTTATGGTAATGGCGACTTTTATATTATATTATTTTGAGAAATAAAAAGACTTTGTTGTTTGATCCACTCACATTTTTATTAACCAACTAGTTTCAGCAACAACCTGTTGCCCTCTTCAGGGTTTAATGAAGAGGGTAACAGGTTGTTGCCGAAACTAGTCGGTTAGTAAAAATGTGAGTGGATCAAAAAACAAAGTCTTTTTTATTTCTCAAAATAATAAATCAATATAATCCACAAAGTTAATGCTTTCAATATTCAAAACGTGTATATTAACCTTAATTAAATAGTGAATACAATATTTAATTAAATATTATTACTTAAATATTTTTTGCTTCCATATAGTCAAATCCAATGATAAAGTTATGCTTTGACTAGGAAATAAAATGAGCTGTTTTTTTTTGCTCCATCGGTAGATAAGCGAACAAACACATGAAGGTCTTATTTTGAAGCTCGGAGGTACTTATAAAAAAAAAAATTTTTTTTTACAAAGAAATCGATATTTATTCTATAAAGATCATTTCCAACAAAAACATGGAAATAAATATTTATACTTGTAATTCGAGAAGATGTTGTAATTCGATTCACGGTGGAGTATTTTTCTGTTGTTCTTTTTGGGTTTAAATACAAAACTCATTCATTAAGGTTTATGATAAAATAAATATTAATGTAAGTACTAGTTAGAAATCCCTATTGATTAGTGTAAACAATATCTACAATTTATAATAAGTCGATTATTAACGAGATAGTAACATAATTTTTACTTTTCCGATAACTGCAAATGTATTTCCTAAAATCTAACATAAGTTTGTATTTCGAGCGTTTGAGTAACATAAAAATGTACGTTTTGTAAATCTTGATACTTCAATATCAGCCCCACGCAATCCATTGAACATGACTAACTATCGAGCCAATACATTTACTCAGTAACATATTCCTTAAACTCTTTTTATTATAGATTCTCCAAAACTAGAGTAAAGCTCCCTGACCAGCCAAGCATTTTTATTCAAAGATTAATGTAACCGTAAGCATTGACGGATTGTAGTCATCCCTTAAACACTCTCAAATTTTTCATTCAACTAACATGTCAAAAATAATGTTTTTCCGAACCTCGATTCATTTTCCCCGACGCGTTTTAAGGGTGAGCGGATTAACAGGGATTAAAAATCAATCTATCTTGTGAGATTGCATAAAAAAGCTTATGAGATTGACAGTCAGAAACAACTTTTAATCTGAGTAATTGGTACAAAGATTTTTTTAACTGAAAAATTGGTATAGATCACAACTTCAATGAAATATTTATAGCTTCAGTCTAATCATTCCAAGGCTTATCATCCGGCTTTGGCTGACTTGAGTAATATTTTTATTTATATGTGCAACGTTCATCGTTCGGCTCTTTTTTGAACATCCATATTGCAAAAATATTTTAATTCACTTTGTTGGATTATTGAACATTTGTAGGTTAACCGTCTTAAAACAATATATGCTTCATCTGCGATGAGACGCCTACATATTAAAATATCACTCTTAACATAAATAATTCAGTGCCTGGAAGAATAAATTAAATAATTTTTTTTAAAAATATTAACTTGTATTTAAATTTTTTATAATAATGAGCATATTTTGTGTAAGCTTATTTTCAGAATACTCGAAGAACTTTTTTTAGCTACTCGACAAAAAATATTTAACGTAGTATTTTGTTGAAAAATATATTAAAAACGAAAAAATAAGTAAATAATGTATAATTTAGTAAATTTTACCTTTATCATCCTTATTACGTACACGTTTTTGCAAATGCTAGCTTTCAGAATAACCGCGCAATTTATTAAACTGTATGATTGAATTTCCACGAACAACTCTCGCTTCCGTACTTCAATACATCATCCGTACATAATTGTTTCAAAAGGAAGTCTAATTAGATATCATGACAACACTTGCGATGCCATCAACCGTTTCGCATAAACGTATATTGTATTTTCTTTGCCGGCAAAATGTAATGAAATTAATTTGCTTGTATCCCCATTATCCATGTAGGGGGTTTTATAATGCATAAACGAATTAACTTGACTTAATAAAAGAGACCACTATTGGGTTTCCCAGCTCTCAGGAAGTCCTCGTGTTCATCTTGAAAATGTACATATTAAATATTCACGAAGTACTTTAGAACGAAGTGTATCTTTGATCTTACGATACGAATATCGCTTAGTAAACTACTTCATTTATTTAGATCCTAGGAATTACACCAACTGCAATATTAATATTACTTATAATATCAGACACTAGATTATTTACCCTTCGAATGAAATGTCAGTTTATAAAAAAGAACGATAAATGTTCATATCATGTTGAGATACCTTTATGTTCAATCATTTCTATAAAATGCAAACATATAATTTTATCAAGTGTAAACATAATGTTTTCGATTATTATAAATGTTTACATCAACAAGTGAAAATACAGTTAGCTTTATCACCTGTCGTTGAGAACATCTGTAGTTCTCAAAATAAGTCGTATTAACATTAATAAGCTCAAAAATTGTCTTATAAAAGTTTATAATTTGTTTTGATATTTAAATATTTTTAAAAAAAATGTTTTTTTTCTTAATATTATTGTAACTGTTTCAAGAATTGAGATTAATCCGTTTTTTTACGCAAGCGAAATTTTAACGACTCTCAAATAAAATTGAGTAAAATAAAACTTGAGTAAAATGAAATACATACGTATCATTTTTTATTTTTCTTTTTTTTTTCAAATGTCAATATTATTTACAGCTACATTACTTATGATTACCAGCTGCCGTGTAGTGAGACCATTTTTTGTCTTTCACGGGAATCTGTAAGCAGTTAGAGCTGCAAAGCGCCATGTATTGGTAAACGATAAAATTTTATGGTGTTACCAATTGTAGAGATGGTATAGAACCACCAGAAACGTTTTGTTTAACTGTTATATAAATCTCATGATTTTTAAATATTTTTTTGTATAATTTTATAATAATATTTAACTGTGTGGAATAAAATCATAGCTTACGATTATGAAAGCTTTTAAAAAAATCTACGTGTGGTTTTTAAGTAATATTTATTTTATATCATAATTAAGATACATATTTTTTTTTATTTGGCGTTTAATTTGTAGAAATCCACTTGTATATTTAAAGTTTTGGAATTTAACATCAATTTTAGTCCAGTAAATTGTTTATTTTATTTTTAAAACATAAAAAAGTAGCAGTTATTTTGCTTTGTTAGGGCATTCTTAACCTAATTTTATTAAATTGTTGGTAATTGTTATTTATAATTGCGATAAATTGTTTTTATAAACTGTTATTACTCTATTACTGTCTCAATGTATAACCCCTGTCGCTATTTACTTGTACGATAGAAGTTGCAAATACTAAATAAATCAATTTTCTCATGTAATCGTCGAGATTGTAATTAAATTATCTAAATCCAGATATTCGGAATTTCAACACTTTCAACAATTTGAAATACACCCTAGCATTATTTTGATCTATTCGCTTAACTGATCTAATTTTAAAATGTTTTATTTATTTATTCATTATTCTTTTCAGAATTCTGGGAAGACCATTTCCATTGCCGCTACCTAAACAGCTCCAGAACTCCCTACAACCTCAAATACACTACACCCTGTACCGGAAAAGAGAAATTAACAAAACAAAATACAGATTTCGAAGATCAACTGCAATTCGTGTCTGATGCAGTCATGGCCTTTGCGTACGCAATTAGGTAAATATTAACTATTGTTTTACTATTTTTAATTACAGTTGGACTATTTTTAAGAAGAAAATGATATAATAAAAAAAAATCCTAATAATTTTGTGCGCAAATATCAAAACACATCATTACGCATATATCAAAACACATCACTAGAACTTCACAAGAGACATCTATTGGTGAGATGTAAATAACCTTTTTACTAAGCAGATACTCTTATATTGGTGATTCAAAAAACTTCCAAGAATTTGAGTAGTGTGGTTGTCAATAATGGGTAGAATTGGTGAATGTTACACGTGTGTAAAGTGATCACTTAAACCAGCCTATGACAGTGGTCAGCCCCGTAAATGCCCAGACTTCCATATTCTTCTTCATCTTTGATGAGATGTCGAAAAATAATAATAATAATAATATTAAAACAAGTCCTGTAATTGGAGATAATCCAGATTTTGTGAACAAGTATTTGTACACACTCAAAATGTTGTAAATGTGGTTTTCCTTCATTTTTCATACATTTAATGTATGTACAAAGAATATGAGATATCAACGCATTTCTCAAAGCGATTTTATCGTAACCCATTATTGAGCACAAATGAAACTGGTTTTTAATTTATTAAATGTATCTAATTATGATTACCGTTATGCAGAATAACAACAAATAATTTGATAAACTCCTTATTATTCATCGTTCCGTTTGTGTAATACCACTTTAATAATTTACAAAGTGAACGATGAATGATAGTGAGAGAGTTATATTAATAAACTACAAAGTAAACAATGCTTTTAATATACAAATAATTTGTTTTCCACTCAGGGATATGCACAGAGAGCTTTGCCATGGTCGTCCGGGACTCTGCGATGCTATGAAACCCACCAAAGGTCCCGAACTACTACGTTACCTGAGGAAAGTTCAGTTCGAGGGTGAGTTTAATGTTCACTAAATCTAACCCATTAACAGAAAGAGCGGAGATATCCTGAATTTTGTTCTCGTATCTCTTATAGATAGCTGGTTGTTTTTGCTTAGTGTCTCCGCTGAATTTTGGTGCGTGTGTTTTCTGGTTAAACAGGTTTGTGCTCAATTATATTTGTATCATTTCAATCCTCTGCACTGAATTTCTGTAATATAAACCAATTCTAACTAAACATAGTGGTTTCCCAGTAGCTAATGATTTCGGATAACTTTACTTCAAACCAGTGGCGTACCAGATACCAACAAAATAAATATAATGCCTACATAATGATGTTAACATATTTCAATGATTAAAGAAAACACTTCGTTTTTTACCACTTGAGTTAACATATTTCGTTTTAAACTGCATTTACTTTTTATTATGTCATACACTAGCAAACCGTTAGCTACTTTCAAGCATAGGTAGGCAGAAAAGCAGTTTTTACAAGTATTTTTCTGTTCTTCCACATTCATTTACCTCTTTCACATTTGTTCATGACGTGGTTTGGTGTATGAATGAATTACTTAAAAATATTAAAATTCATAGATTTTTGTAATGTTGTTTGTATTTAAGTTAATATTTTTACTGTATTTTACTTCTAATTATTTTACATATTTTCCATAATTTTTTTTAATACTTTTTCAATCATTTTTATTGATATAAAACTTTTTAATCTTAATAACTGCAACGTATCAAATGTTGGCCAGAAGAGCCGATCAATATTTTACCCTGAAACTTCAACCTAGGATGTAACAGACGGCGATGACCGATTGTCATCTGCTTACCATTTTGCATTTAAGTAATTTCCTTTTTAGATCACTCAAATGCCCTTACAACTCTACACTCCACTATCTTTCATCACCCTTTGCATCATTTGGTAGAAGGAAAAAAGGAGGAGTAATAAATTACCCACACGTTATAACAAATTGTTATGGTAGTTGTTAATTAAATCCAACTGTTTTGAAATAGGCTCTAAATTGTTGGCCTTGGTTTCCAATATTTTTGGTAAATAAACTTTTGCCTTCAATATTTTTAACTCAATTCTTACGTTTTTTACCGAAAAATTTTTGTTTTTAAGTTTATAATTAAAATAGTAATAATAGACACAAAGATTCTTCTACAATGTCATAAATAGATCTTTTTCAAAGAAATTGTTCTTATTTAGTGTCATAAAAATTAAACACGTATTTTACAATTAAAATGTAATTAATCTGTACCTTATTTATCCCAAAAGCTTGTTCAGAGACTGCGAACAATAAATTCAAATCCGAAAGAATTTATTTCATCAAACAAATATTTGGTATTGAAATGGTTGTCAGAAAATGTATGGCCGTATTGGTTTATCGATTTTATTATCCAAATTACCATACAAATATTGAAAACGTATGACAGGTGAAATTTTGAATAAAAATTCAACACCCTATAAGCTTTTACCAATGAGAATTTTGATTCGAATTCGGATATGAAAACATATTAACTGCGGAATTTCTCGTTTTTTTTTATGTGTATGTTTTTATCAAAGTTAAAATAAAACTTTGATATATATACAAACTATAACATTCACATACACACTGAAAGGACAAAGTATTTTTTGGAAGCAGTGGAAAAAATAACATCAAACATTAAAGTGGGTGAATACAATATTTTTCTTTTATCATTTTATAAACATTTTAAAATATGCCTTTAAAAAATAAAACAAAAAAAAAATTGATATTGATTAGTCTCTAACGGTTTCAAAAACCCACTTTTCACCAACCGGTTTTGACAAATACCTCATCACCCTCAGGAAAGGTACAAACTGCTACATACGGATACGTACTGGAAAAATAAAGTTTATATCAAAACTGAAAGGAATAATACCACAAAAAATAAATGTAGTATAAACCACATAGTTTGTGTAAAAAAACTTCGTTAGTTTTTTAAATTGTGCCATTTGTTTTGATTATATTAAAATCGTTTTCAATATTATTTTTTTAGAGTTAGTTAAATTTGAATATTTTTAATTAATGTTTTACTTAGTAAATACCACTATTTCTTAAAATCTACTGTGACACGTGTTTCGATGCATTCCGCATCATTTTCAAACACCGTATGTGAAGCTAATTCTAAACTTTAGAGTTGGGTCCTTGGGACGTTGAAGGTTGAAGAGGGGGTAGTAGCTGTTTCTTATTTTTATTTATTAATTAAATTTTTATTTTTATTTTTATTTCTTATCAGAGGGAACATAGACAAAAGGGGGGAGGCTTTAGTCATTGTCATATTGTTAATTATGGGTTTATTGTTATTTATATTCTTATGAATTTCTATTGTTTCAAAATGCTGCAGTTTATGGCTTTTCGTATTGATTATTTTTAGGATTTCTACGTTGTTGTGGTTAAATTTGTGATCATTATCTATTAAATGGTTAGCGAATTCCGAAAAATTATTATTTCTCAAACATAATTCATGTTCCCTGATTCTTATTTTGAATTTTCGGGAAGTCATACCAATATACGAGCTTCCACAGTCGCAGTTTAATTTATATATGCCACTATTGTCCAATATATTTTCAGGATTATTTTGTGTTTTAAAGATTTTAGTTAAATTATTTTTTGTGTAAAATGCTGGTTTTATATTATTTGGGAATTTTTTGGTAATTTTATGTGATGTTTTATTTATGTAAATGATTCTTTTCCAGTTGGTTTTTACTTTTTCACTATACGTATCGGCTGAGTAGAGAAATGTTTTTGTTAAAATCTTTTTATTTTTACGCGCCAATATCGCGTCTATTATATTTGGGTTATAACCGTTATTGTAAGCAATTTGTTTAATTGTATTTATTTCTCTTTTGAACTTATTGTCATTTAATGGGAATTGTAGTGCTCTATGGATCATGGAGTTAAAGCTAGCTAGTTTATGATTAAGTGGATGGGCTGAACAAGAGGGAATTACAGTATCTGTATGTGTGGGCTTACGATATACATCAAAAGTAATTTTTTTATCTATAATTTCTAAACTGAGGTCTAAGAAATTGATTTGTTTACCTCCGTTATTTTCTAATGTAAATTGTATTTTATCGTTAAATATATTGATAAAATTTAGAAAGGAATCCAATTGTCTTGTTGTTCCTTCCCAAATTACCAATATATCGTCAACGTACCTGAACCAGTTTTTTACAAATTTGAGTAGGGGATGCTTAGACTTAAAGATTTCATTCTCTAAGTTATTTATGAAAATGTCCGCAAGAATTGGGGACAAAGGAGATCCCATGGGTAAGCCGTTAGATTGGACATATATTTTATTATTGAAATTAAAATAATTCTGATTAGTGCATACATCTAGTAGTTTAAGCATCTCCTTTACAATGCTTTTATCTAAAGGTGAGGCCTTTAGTAAGTTGTTGACAATTCTTTTGCAATCGTTCACCGGTACATTAGTAAATAGGTTCACGATGTCAAAAGAAATTAGTTTGGAATTGTCTAAAATTTCTATGTCTTTCAATCTGTCAATTAATTCGAAACTATTTTTAATTGTATAACTAGGTGTGAAAATGTGGTTAAAATTTAGCATATGATTTAATTTTTTAGACAAATAATAATTAGGCGCAGAGAAGGTAGGGACGACGGGACGTATTGGGATGCATTGTTTATGTAACTTTGGCAATCCATACAGGCGGGGAGGTCTCGGGTTCCTTGCCACGTGTTGATTGAATTGTAGCTTCCCACATGTGATGGGACACTCTCTTATCGTCTTCTTGATGTTTTCTTGGAATCTGCTGGTCGGGTCAATTTTTTGTATACTGAAGATGGGGTCTTGGAGGAATTCTTCAACTTTTTTAATGTAGTCTGTAGTGTTTAATATGATAATTGTGTTACCTTTGTCTGCTTTCGTTTCGTTAATTAAAAATGGATAGATTTTACCACAAAGTGACTGCCGAATCAATTAATAAATTTGAATAGTTTAAATAAATAGAAGGAAAAAAAGAGAAAATTTTAATTTTAAATTTTAAATTCGAGACAAGATAAAACTAGAAGTTACCGTTTTGTGTACCTAATAAAATAAATAAATGCTTAAATTTTGTTAAATAACAAGCATAATTTTCATTATTTAATAATTTGGCATTATCATTTCGAAAAAAACATGGTTCAAATATAAAAATAAAACAATTGTACATAACTTATATCTTAAGCAAGTGCTTTATTTTTATATTTAAAGAACATATTTTATTATTTGTAATAAAACATACAAAAAGTTTTATTAAACATGTAAAAGTTATAAAAAAATCTTCAAAAAGACTTATGACTGAAATAGGTATTTTATTTTTCTATTTTGAGAATAAATTTCGTTATTAAAAAGTTGACTCAACATTGACCCTTTTTCATATTATTTTTTGACATATCATCAAAGATGAAGAAGAATATGGAAGTCTGGGCATTTACGGGGCTGACTACCGTCATAAGTGATCACTTTACACACGTGTAACATTCACCAATTCTACCCATAATTGACAACCACACTACTGAAATTCTTGGAAGTTCTATATAAATATATGAACCAATTTAGAAACGTTGTTCTTGAATCACTAGAACTTCACAAGAAACATCTATTGGTGAGATTATTATTAAACCAGCCTATGGCGGTCATCAGCCCCCTAAATGCCCAGATTTCCATATTCTTCTTCATCTTAGATGAGATGTCAAAAAATAAAATGAAAATAACTCCTGTATTTGGAGATAATCCAGATTTTGTGAACAAGTATTTGGACACACTCAAAATGTTGATCCTTTTTAATCCCGCTTATACAAAGCGTGGGATATTAGATTTTCTTATTTTGAAAATAGTTTCTTTTAACAGTTAATAATTTTTGGGGTGCGCATTAAAAATGTAAGATGGTGAAAATGCCCCATAAAAGATAAATATTTTTCTGTAGGCGGTTACTTTTTAACGATTCTGGTATGAGATAAAAGTATGTTTAACGTGCTTTTATTGTCTCGTAAAACGTACTTTTTATGTCCGGGTCACTCGATCACAATATGAAATTTAATTAAAGTATTCTACAGCGTTCGCATCATATTTCACTGAGGGATAGCAAGCACTTTATGGAGTTTACGGCCGTTATCTTGAATGTTGTTATTATGAAAATTACTGAATTTTATTGTATCATGACTATTCGTAATCCCGTTTTCTTATCGAGTTGAAATTATTGTACAAAATAATATTATTTTTATCGTTATTTTTCTGATACCTCCTTGTTATGGAGCCCAAACGGCTTCTAAAAGCATCTAAAAAGTATAAATACTTTCGACTTGTGGTATTGTTGTTTTCTCCATTGTCATAAAAAAACCTCAATTCGTATTTTAACCTCTTATCTGCACCCAATGGTGTATCAAATAAACGCAGTGTTGTCTTGATCGTTAACACTTGAAGGAAAGGTGATTAGCCCACCGCTTCAGGTGCTACTCCAGGGTAATGTTGAATAAATATTTAATCCCCCCCTGGGAATCGAACCTGGGACCTCTATGGTAGCTGAGTGCGCTGACCATTACACGATAAACGCCATCAAAAAAGCTGTCTTTCATAGTCAAGAGCCATTAATAGTATTATTTATTTGTATAAAATTTGATTATTTTTTAGTACAGTCTCATAGTAAGCTGACGATAAATTTACCTTGTCTGCTTCCTAGCGTAGTAGTTATCGCAAAAGGCTGTGATAATTTTCAACTCTAAATAATTAATTTTAATATTTTCCATAATTGATTCGGGAGATACATTTCGGTAAATTTTTTCCATTCTTAATAAAAGTCAAAAACTGCAAAATTGTCAAACAACAGAAATTCATTAAAACATAAATAATAATGAACCCATAATTAACAATATGACGTTGACTAAAGCCTCCCCTTTTATCTCTGGTCCCAATAATAAAAAAATAATAAATTAAAATATATGAAACAGCTCCTACCCCCTCTACAACCTTCAACGTCCCAAAGATACAACTATAAAAATTAGACTCAGCTTCACATACATCAAAACACGTGTCAGAATATATTTTAGAAATAGTGGTATTTACCAAGTAAAATTTGGACAAAAAATTATTTAATTTGACAATTCAAACATCCCACACCGTGATAGAAATGTTAAACATTAAAGAAATATAAAACTTTTTAAACGATAAAACGACAATCCTTACTTTTCATGTATTCTTTGATCCGCTTAAGAGTTTTCGCACAGAAGAGCCTAATTTCGTAGCCTCGCTTTTTCGGCAGTTGGCACCTATTTTCTGTGACGTTTCGCATCTGTTTTGTAACCTTTTGTTTCGTAAGGGTTCGTAGTTCGTACCCATCCAGTGACGCAATGCGAACTGGATATTACGGCCCGGGGCACGTCTGATCCTTGAAAACAAACGAGACTCCGGTCTTATTATGTCAATACCGCCAAAGCCATCTCATCATACAAATTGCGATACTTTCTCACAGTTTAAAAGGTATGTTTCGATTTTGAAAACGAAAAATCGTGACTTAACTACGAAATTTTCTCGAAAAATATAAGTCACGAACCTTTTTTTGTTCTTGACTAAATAACTAACCATCAAGCAGCTTTTTGCAAGGGTAGGCAGAGAGAAAAAAATGCCACACCAATCTGTCTTAGCAAACAATTTTCGCCTCTTCCACATATATACTCGCCAATCATTCCGGCTCCTAACCAGATATAATCATTCAAGGCGGGATAGTGGTTAGCCCGCAACGTAATTTTCTTTATACCTAGGTATTATTTAACTAAATTGATTATTTGCTTTAAACACCGTTTTTGTATTAAAATAATAAGATTTCCTTAGGGATAAATATATGGTTTGAAAAAAAAAAGGAATCATTCAAAGATAGGGAGTTTGAAAGAATGATATCAATATGCATTCTGAACACTTATCAAATTCGAATACATATTTTTTTTTTATGTGCTCTGAGACACGTGTGACTCCTCGCGAATACTATATAAGCGACTACCCCCTTAAAGTCAGAATCGTACTCGCATTTTTAAGACCACTTCTCTGATACATACTCTCAAGAACTTGGAACGTTTGACACTGTCGATGAACTAGTTATTCAACGTCAAAGGATGCTGAGCACCTTGAGATGAGCTATTACATGACAAATAAGTTTTTTTTTATATTTATGTAATGTATTGAAATTCATAAAATTCAATTCACTAGCACTTTCAATACATGATGAATTTCATCAATCAAATTCATCATGTATTGAAAGTGCGAGTTTCGCTTTAAATATAATTTATACTAAAATAAAAACAGTTGAATAATTGATTCTCTCCGCTTTAAAAGCTTAAATATTGTTTTAATTTATTGTGCTAATTTAATCCATGCCTTTAGTCAAAATAGTTGTAGGAGAAAACAATAGCATTCCTATGAATACACTAACATAATTTGTATGAAAAGTTTTAGACCACACTCGGTTCGTTACGTTCTATACCCATGTTTTCAATTCTGTTTCTAGGGGTGATCATTAAATGAGGCGTTTAAATTTATCATTAAATTTATCATTAAATTTATCAATATATTGAAAAATTGTACTTAAGTTTAAATTATAAAGTAATGTAATTTTGTTCAATTTGGAGATATGTTTAAATAAACAATTTTAAAAATCCAGCACTATGGATTAAAAGTATTGTACATTTTGACATCTTAACATACGTGTAGATGAAGAAAAATATGGATGTTTGGATATTTACAGGGCTTATGACCTGTTAATTGATCACTTTACACACGTACAACATTCACTATTCTACCTTTAATTTAAAACTACACCAATCATTTTGTATGTTTTTTCAATGGCTGCTATAAATTCATGTACTGCGTCATGAGTTTGATCAATATACATATTTAAAAACTTCCAAAAAAATTTAAATTGTTCTTTTGAGATGTCGATATGTCAAAATAACTCCTAAGTGGAAAAAATCTAGATTTGTGAACAAGTATTTGGACACGTAATTTTCAAGCACCATCACTTGTTTAAGAAACAGTGGTATTTACGAAGTTCAACATTTAAATTACATATATTATTAAAATATTATAAAATATATGTATTTTTTTCACTGATTACTTACTACTAGAAAAAATCTCAAAGTTTATGAAATTAATCTGGTATTCGCTTTAAAATGTTAGCCTACTTTCTGCATTAAAAAATCTCTTTTAAATTGGTTTTGTGTAATAAAGGTTAACCGAGATAAATCTCTCCCTAACGTAAATTGAGCACATCATTTGCGAGATGATGCAAAAAAATTGGATCTGACTAAGTTTCTCCAAATTATCCTGCCATCCGCATTAAACGACATTATTTTTGAAATGCTTTTCAAGCTCGTTATTTATTACGTTGTTGAATCGTATGTTGCTCTATGATAAATATTTGAAAAAGGTCTTATTACAATTTCTTTGAATAAATTAGATAACATATCAGAAGAATGTATTTTTTTTATTTTTCGACTTTTGACTGAATACCCACGATTCTTATTCTTCTTTATCTCAAACCCTCATCCGCACCCGATGGTGCATAGGGTACTGCATCATATAAACGTTATCTTGATCGTTAACACATGAAGTATAAGTGATCAGCCATCCGCTTCGGGTGGTGCAAAGGGTATTGCAAGATATAAACACATTGTTATCTTGATCGTTAACACATGATGGAAAGGTGATTAACCCTCCGCGTCAGGTACCCGTCCAGGGTAATAATATTGAATAAATCGGTAGTGTAATGGCAAAGGGTCAATCTGTCAAATTTTTCATTTTCTAAGTTTGTTCCACAAAATGTCTAAAATAGTGTATTCCATAATTTAGCAAAAGGATATAGATGTAGTTGCATTACTTATGTAGTTTTATTAAGATATGTACATGTGCCATCCGAACAAAATATTGAATTTCACAAGTTTGTTTTTGCTCTCCTGTAAAATTTGGTCTGAGAGAGATATACCCCTTTGCCTTTACACTATCGAAATATTACAGTAATAAAAAACATTTTATATGAACCACCCCTGGAAATCGAACTCGGGACCTCTAGTACGGTACCTGAGCGTGCTGACCATTATGGAGGTGGATTCTCATTACTCAAAATTCGTAAAATTGTATAAACGGTGCAAGTGGTAACACTTAACATATTTTTTCAGAATAAACTTAAAAGGAAATTATATATTGTTCTGATTATCGAACTCAGGCCCTTGTATGATCCTTACCACCACGGTACATGTATTTATAAATAATATCACATAAAAATTTATGTAATGTTTTCCTTTTGAAATTTATCCCCGTCTATGATATAGTGATTAGAGCATTTGTTTGCTATATTGAAAGTCCCGGGTACGATTCCTAGGGGGGTTAAAATAAATATTAAAAAAATCCATTCTTATATTTATTTAATATTACCCCGGACTGATATCTGAAGCGGAGGTTTCATAACTATGATGAATAACTGAACATTGGATCAACACGATGCAATGCCCTATGCACCTTGAATGTGGATAAAGATAAGTATTGAAGTTTTTTTTAAAGTGGTTTCTTGAGTCATCATTAATTATTTACCACAATTAATTTATGCACAAAGCTAGTTTGTATATTTATTAAACGTATACTTTGGCGATGTTAAGTTTATTCTAGCTTTTCAAAACGACAAATACATTTTTTCAACAACAATATATAAATTATGAATGAAAAAACATAAAATCAAACATATTTTGCATTTTCTATTAGAATTTAGAAATAATAAATTATCATAAAGTTTTATGTTCAAAAAACCTCCAATCCTTTTTTCATCGATAAAATACATAAAAAATTATATTTACTTCACGAATACTGTAGATTACAAATATGTACCTACAGCCATTGTTTAACAAGGTTGGTACTAAGCGGATTGAAAAATGAAATATGTTTTTTTCCACATTTTCATTTTAATAAAATGAAATTGCTTGCAGATTACAAAGGCTTACATTGTAATACCAATATATCACAGAGATATATGTGCCTTTGAATAAATATGAGTATGCAGATACAATTTAATTTGTATTTGTTCATTTAAGGTCATTTTTGTCGTTTCGATAGATATTTTATTCATAAACAGTTTTAACACTTTTTTCTATTAAAACAAACCGTCATTAAAATTTGGAGGATTTTCAAGACGTTTTTATTCAAAATAATTTTCAATTTAGTCAAATTTAAATTTCGGTTTGCAATTTCCTCAAAAATACCCACTTATTTTCGCATACAGATTATTCAATTAAATTGGAAGATTCAACGGTATAAAAAAAGTCTTTAAATGTTTAGGCGCTATTTATTTATGGACATTTTAATATTCATTGAAGACTCTGATTTCAATCACAATAACAACGGTTTGGATAAGTTTAAAGAAAAGATAGAATCTTAAGTATTTGCGAAAAACTTGTTAGGGGTGGAGTTTAAGGGATATCTTTGTAATACTCGGTATTAATTCGATTGAGCCAATTTCTGAGACAAAGCTGTTGTAAAGTTCAGAGAATTACATCTGAGCCGCTTCTTCTAGAAGACAATGAAGAGGGTATTTCGGTTTCCCTGTGATATAATTGCTTTGCTTTCAGTTTATTTATTTCTACAGAGCTATCAACCATCGTTTATCCGTAGAGACGCTAAAACACATCCTAATCAAAAACAAAAATCTGTGCTTAATTTAAGGAGTATTTTTATATCTTACGAATTCTTTAAATATAAAAATACGTAAAATTCAATGACTAATGTGATTCCTTAATCATTTAACATGTCCACAAAGTAAATGCCGAAACAGTAAATAAAATACTTATGTGATTACTCAAATTTTCTCCACTTATTTTCATGATTTCATGTTTCCTAGCAGGTAATAAAAACCTCATTAATTGATTCGGCAGTCACTTTGTGGTAAAATCTATCCATTTTTAATTCGATGCATTCCATGATGCGAAATGCATCGAAACACGTGTCACAGTAGATTTTTAGAAATAGTGGTATTTACTTAGTAAAACATTAATTAAAAATATTAAAAACCTAATAATATTTTTTTCTTAATTTTGTTAATAAAAGAAGACTCAAGTTTTCTAATGCCTAATATATTTAATAATAATGAGATAAAACCCTTATCCGCACCCCAATGGTGCATAAGGCACTGTGTCATATAAACGCAGTGTTATCTTGATCGTTTTACACATGAAGGAAAGGTGATCAGCCCTCCGCTTCAGGTACATGGTAATATTGAATAAATATTACAGTGAAAAAATCACTTATATTTATTTTACCCCCCATGAAAATCAAACCTGGGACCTTCAGAACGGTAGCCGAGCGTGCTGACCATTACACTACGGAGGCGGACATTTAAAAAAATATATATTTAGTGCTTTTAATAAAAAAAATACTTATTGATACGTTCTTTACATATATTTAATGTTTCCGAAAGAAGATGTCGAAAGAAGAACAACTCCAGGGCTTGCGAGCAAGTACTGTTCTTCCCCATAGAGTAAAAAACGCTGTCTGATAGAATAAATCAAAATTAAAAAAAACGTATTTTACAGAAATTATAATTAAAAAAAATATTATTTAATTTAAATATGAATAAACGTTTTCAATGTTTTCAATATTAAAACCCAAAAAACCAGAATGTAGTAATTTGTATGAAAACACTCCCCTACTATATGTACTAAAATACTGCTGTGACCCGGTTCCCAATATTCAGTTAAATCAAACCCTTTCTCAAAATTCAACCCGCGTGAAATGGGTAGGTAATTAAATTCCTTGGCCAGAATGTAATTTTTAATCCGTTTCACGTTTTAATTAAAATTTCGATTACGTTTTTGGGGGGACCATCATCGTATCATCACTGGCATTTAAAACTAATCACCAGTTTTCGTGTAAGTTAGTCATTAGGATGAGAACTTGTGGAAGAAGAAAAATACTATGTGATAAATATTTTTACCGTGTGTCCAAATACTTGTTCAGAAAATCTGGATCCAATTACAGGAGATAATAATTAAAAATTGGTTCATTTATATAGAACTTCCAAGAATTTGACTAGTGTGGTTGTCGATGATGGGTAGAATTGGTGAATGTTACGTGTGTAAAGTGATCACTTAAACCAGCCTATGACGGTCGTCAGATCCGTAAATGTCCAGACTTCCAAATTCTTCTTCATCTTTGATGAGATGTAAAAAAGTAATATGAATGTAACTCCTGTAATTGGAGATAATCCAGATTTTGTGAACAAGTATTTGGACACATTCAAAACATTCTTTTTAGCCACTTTGATTTTTGGTATATTTTTTAATGTTTTTTTTTTGTCAAAAGTAAAAAAAAAAAGAAATATATTTTACTTTTCTTTCTTTTCATTGTACCAGTGCGTATCTCGATAGGGATTACGCCCACAGAAGGGTTAAATCTATGAAGTTGAACGTATTCATATCTCAACATAGATGAAGAATAATATAGAAGGGTATTTACAGGACTCGATAAAGTGATCACTTAATGCATGTGTAATATTCACCATTCTTCCCATGATTGACTACAACACTCAAACCCTTATCTACATCACTACATCATTTTAACGTAGTGTTATCTTGATCGTTAACACATGAATGCAAGGTGATTAGCCCTCTGCTTTAAATACCAGCCCAGGGTAAAATTGAATGAATATTAACATGAAAAAATCACTTATATTTATTAGACCCCTCTCTGGGAATCGAACCCGGGACCTCCAGAACGGCAGCCGAGCGTGCTTACCATTACACTTTGGAGGTGGAAAAAACACTACTCAAATATGAATAACTTTTTGGTGGAGAAATCCAGTTTAATGAACAAGGATTTGGACACATGTTGTGAAGTTTAACGCATAGTGTTACAATAACAAGAAAATACTCACATTGAAAAAACTTTCTCGTGAAAATTTTGGCAAAAGCAAAAATCTTTTGAAATTTCCATTGTAAGTTTATTACAGGGTGGCACAAAATTAATCCTCCGATCGGAAGATGTAATAGTTTTCGCAAGTAGCGTGGTACATCAATCAAAAATAACATTTGTGAACTAGACAGCTGCAATATACAAAAAATGGAAAAAATGGGCAAAAATGTATATCGATACTGGCGGCAGGCACCTGATAGGATATCAGCTTTTTTACATTACACAAAAAATATAAAGGTTCAAATAAAAATTTCTTTTACTTTAAATCTTTTTTTATTTAGTTAAAATGTTTAACTTAAAAAAAATTAGATGATTTATTTTGCGAAAAGTTTTTTTGTTTACTGCAGTTATTTAGTTCATAAATATTGAATATGATTGACGTACGATACCATTTGCAAAAAAATTTAACATCTTTCTATAGGGTGATTAAAGAAAACACTTGTTTTTTACCACTTGAGTTTTATTATAGACTACATGTTTCAGAAGTCAAACTTCCATCATTCAGGTCTGTATAATAACAGACATTATTGGTCAGTTATTATACAGACCTGAATGATGGAAGTTCAATTTCTGAAACATGTAGTCTATAATAAAACTCAATTGGTAAAAAACGAGTGTTTTCTTTAATCATTGTAACATGTTATACCACAAAGTTAATGCCAAAACAATAAATAAAATATTTCTATAGGGTTATTAATTTTGCGCCACCCTGTATGTACATTGCTTTCTGGATGTATTACCAAATGACTTAAATGGAGTCACTAATATCTTTTGAAATAAAACGATTAAATTTGTTAAGGCTCATTTATATGATTTACACTTCAAATGAACAATAACAGCACCAAAAACCATCCTTAATTATTTTCTCGAGTCTGATGAGTATTGTTCATTTGTGACATAAATCACGTTTACGAGTCTTGGAAGTTTAAACAATTATCTTTTAAACTCGTCGAGATTCCAAAAATTAGACCGTTTAAACCAGAGTTCCCCAAACTTTTTTGTGTCGTAGACCCCTTGCCATGTTTTTCCGTGTTGGGTAGACCCCCTACTTACCTGTTATTGATTTCCTGTAAATTTCTAACTGTAGTGAGGTTTAGTGTTAAAAACTTAAAGTAAAAACACATGTTAATTTATACATTTATTAATTGAATTTAAATTAAAACTACTCAAAATAAAATTTTGTATCTATTATGTAAAATATACGTAACATAAAATAAACTATAAATAAAATAACATAAGCAATAAGTCAATATTTTAAGTGTGAAGGATGAACCTGATGCTTTAATAATAAATTATCAACATTTGGCGTCAATTTTGTAAGGGTTAATCTTAAATCTCCTCGGCTAATTATGTCAAGTCTGTTTCTTTTTTTCGTTGGGAGATTGGTAAGATAGTATGATGTAAGTAAATAGGTATTATCAGTGTATGTGTTGAGATCCACTATCGTGGACCCCCATTGTCATTTCATGGACCCCCAATTTTTTTTTCACTGACGTAGATCCCTTGCAGGTTGCCATAGACCCCTAGGGGTCGATATAGACCACTTTGGGAATCACTGGTTTAAACCAAGGGTTTTCTATTCGTAAAGTAAGTATTTCCGTTTCAAAATTAATTTAATAGTATGTATAATAAAAATCCACACTTTTTTGAGTAGGCCGAAATTTTTGTTCACAAACTCTGTATCCGTTATCCGCGCTTGATGGAATGTTCAGTTTTTTTCAGCTAGATTTCAAAGATGAAAATTGTGATGAATTAAACTATGTGGATCAAAGTTTGGTCGAGAGATAAATTCATAATTTTAAACTAATGAATTTAAGGAGAGGCGAAAACACAAAGTATGGTAGAAAAAATGTAATGTTTTTTATTATTATTATTGTAATTATTCCAACTCTATGATACAATACGGCTGTCCAAACTTATAACACAGTAAGGGACATTTTTTTGTAGTACGTTTTTTTGCATTTTCGGACTAAATAGAATCTACTTAGTCCAAATATGCGAAAAAAACTTACTACAAAAAAATGTCCCTTACTGTGTTTTGAGTTTGGACAGCCGAATACATGTGTTCATAACTTCCGTACACAGATTTTTTTCAGTGTTCCTTAAATTTATCAGTTTTAAACAATGCGAATTTGTTGAATGTTTTCCGCAGATACTTTGTGCCACATTTTATAAACTTTATAAAACTAAA
Source organism: Brachycentrus maculatus (assembly GCF_059751285.1). Lineage (NCBI taxonomy): Eukaryota > Metazoa > Arthropoda > Insecta > Trichoptera > Brachycentridae > Brachycentrus > Brachycentrus maculatus. The sequence goes on from NW_028281195.1 coordinate 103,001, forward strand.
CAACTTTGTTTTAACCACTTTTTTATTATAAGTACACTTTAATCTACCGGTTCCAACAAGAACCTTGTCATCATCAGGGTTTATTAAATTCTGAAACATTAAAAAACATACAATTTAATGTTTTAAAATTTAATAAACCCTGATGATGACAAGGTTCTTAATGAAACCGATAGGTTAAAGTGTACTGATAATAAAAAAGTGGTTAAAACAAAGTTGTTTAATTTTATAAAGCTTAATGCAAATTTGTTTTAACGCTCAAACTATAATCTACAAAGCTTTGTTTCTAACAAATTTTGCCTCTAAAATCTAGCTTACTGAATATCCCATCAATTTGAAATTTGAAATTCATAAATTGACAAAAAGCTGATTTGAAGTCTACGTAGAATTTAAATTTCATCCAGAGATTAATTTAATAGAATACTTTTTTTACTTTTTGAATTATTTAAATTTTCTTGATTGATTTGTTAGTCACTTAGACTGAGAATATAAAAGTTTTAATTTTAAAAAATAACGTGTTGGAAATTTATTTTAATTTATATTTTTTTATCATTTGAGAAATTAAAATATATCAATGTTTCAAAGGGCTTTACAGTAGCATATTGCGAAATCTTGTTGAAACCATAGCTCTGTCACATTAATGCCATTCAACTGGGGTACGAAAAAGTCAGAAATCATGGTCCTGTAGCGCTGTCCATTGACCGTAACATTCTAGTCGGCATCGTCCTTCGTACCTCAGTTGAATGGCATTTAAGTGACCGATCTGTGGTTTCAACAAAATGGAGCAACATGCCACAAGCGGGTGCCACCAGTAATTTATTGTGGAAAAATTTAATTAAAAAAAAAAACAACCTAATAAAAAACCTCTAAAAAAAACCTTCATAAGATAATTTTACAAATAAAATAATGTTTATTTCTTTAATATTGAATGCTTTCTTCAATTCAACACATTACAGTATTTTCGTCGCTTTTTCGTATTTTATCAAAAGACATTATTTTACAATACATATTCTAAAGAAGCCGTTTAGCAAGCATTCTATAAGAATATTTTTTAACTGACTGCGTATTGAAAAAAGAGCTCCAAGCAAAATACAGTTATTTTCCGTTGGGCACGTTTACTTTGGCTGATTTATTAGGTAAACAGATTTTTTCTTTACCCTTCGAATTTTTGAATGGATGAACAAAAACCCTTTGTACTTACACAAATATTTCGCAACATAAAAGGTTTTTTTTTAAATATTGAACGCGTTAATACAACAAAAAAAGGTTTATTGGGTTTTTCGGCTTCTGAAAAAGGCTCTACGTTGAAAAATGTCGTACTAACTTATTCATGTAAGATATTTTCGAATTTGATTAGTTTAACTTAAACTGTTGTTTTCATCACATCAACTTCAAAGAGTTTTGAACGATTGGTTTCAAACTACATCTTAAATAGCTAAATGATTCAAAATTCCAGCAACAAAATTTATATTTGATCAAAATAGCTACTTGAAATTCCTACCAAATTCCGGCTGACGTCTTAATACATATTTTTAAACACTTTTCTGAGCAGATGTTTTTTTGGGATTATTGAGTTTCAAGAAAGAAACTGTCCTCTTTAAAACCTGGCCACGCTATAATTGAGTTATAAAAATATGTGAACTTATTTTGAAAACAAAGTTACTTTATTACTTATAAAATGGAAAATCACGGAGCTAGTAATTCCAATATTGAGTCTTAAAATATATTTTGTTACGTGCGTTTGTGTGTTTACATAAAAAAATAAAATTAAAATACAGTTTTAATTTCGTATATATTTACAACATTTTGAGTGTGTCACGTGTGAATAAGTATTTGGAAACACTAAGAATGTTGTTAATAAATTGACTTGTCAAATTATTAGTTAATACTTAATAAAAGCTATCCTCATCCCACCAAAGATGTCTCTTGTGACTCTTGCACCCTGTGTTTCGAGTTTGATCGATATATCTAGAAGTTTCAAGTAATGTAGAATTTCAGTAGTGTGATTGTCAATCATGGATAGAATTGATGAATGTTACACGTGTGTAAACTGATCACTTAAACCAGCCTATGACGGTCAAAAGCCCTGTAAATGTTCAGACTTCCATATTCTTCTTCATCTATATTGAGATGTCAAAAATAATCATCATTCTTAGATAAATATTTCAATATTAGAAACTATTCACAGATTGTCGTTATGTGACTTTTTGGATTAAAAATACGAGAATCGTTGAATATTTAGATAATATACCTAGTAATACGTGTATTAAGTAACTTAGGCAAAAAAAAAATTTATACCACCTTAAATGGTAACCTTGACTTCAAGGGAAATAAAAATTAAAGTAAAAAAAATTGCATTTCGAAATTACTTATATTCGGCATAATATTGATCATATAGAAAATCAATAAGCTGTTGCATTTGTGTAGCTAGTAGCTGTCAAATTATACTCGTATAAACTCAGCTGTTCAAACTCAAAGCACAGTAACGGCCATTTTTATGTAGTACTTTTTTTGCATTTTGGACTACTTAGTCCAAAAGTAGATTCTACTTAGTCCAAAAATGCAAAAAAAAAACCGAACTGGTCTGAGAGCTACAAAAAACATCGTTTTATTAAAGTCATCAAAACTAGAATCATTGTTGAACTCAATGAACAAAAAACGTTATTCTTTACAATTACATTAGGCTTTTGAACTTTGTAATTACAATTTATAAGTTTTGATTTTTACCTCCGTTCACTCTATAAATCCAATTTCTAAATCAGTTTGGGCATAATGTAAGTACGAAGCTTTATCAGGAGTTTTCCGGGTGATAAAGTTCTGAGTTGCTTTGAGGCGTTTCTCCGACAGAACCTCACTATTGGGTGGATCGCAAATCTGAAAGTCCAATCTACATTATGTAGCCCTGAGTGAATTGTACCTACCCACGGTACTAATATTTTTATTAAATTTCCGTCCAGTATTAATTTTCAAAAAATCACTCTGAAAAGGACCCCTTTATAAGCGGCATTTGTATCTTTGATGTAGAGCTCTTTAAAACATTGGTAAATTTTAATTTCTCAAATGAAAAAAATGTATTAATTAATTTTTATGTTGTAGCAGGGAATATTTAATATATTTTATAAGACAATCTTTAAATAAAGTCCTAATTGAATTGTATTATAAATATCCATGTTATAAAATTTTGAGTGTGTCCAAATACTTGTTCACAAAATCTGGATTATCTCCAATTACAGGAGTTATTTTCATATTATTTTTTGACATCTCATTAAAGATGAAGAAGAATATGGAAGTTTGGGCATTTACGGGGCTGACGACGGTCATAGGCTGGTTTATGTGATCACTTTACACACGTGTAACATTCACCAATTCTACCCATTATTGACAACCACACTACTCAAATTCTCGGAAGTTCTATATATATGAACCAATTTAGAAACCTTGTTCTAACCTTGTTCTTGAATCACTAGAACTTCACAAGATACATAAATGTAAATGCCCAGACTTCCATATTCTTCTTCATCTTTGATGAGATGTCAAAAAATAATATCCATGTTATAAATGAGACATGTTTTTACGCAAACGATAAAGAGAATTTCTTTTCTAACATTAATAAAAATATTTGACTAATTTATATGTCATCAGTTTTAGAGAATACCGTCTAAAGAGCATATTACATTTTTCTAATTTACAGATTTAGCGTTAACTTGCAGAAATCCACTTTTTCTATATTTAATATTAAAATCAAACACTTATTTTTATTACTGGCAGTAATTTAAAAATGCCATAACAAGGCGAAACAATTGTCACATTTTTTTTATGAGTTTCAAGTGAAAAAATACAATTTACTAGACTCTTTAAATCAGTGTTTCATTTTAATATTAAATAAACATGTTTTCATTTTTCTCATTAACTTCACCTTACGCCATATAAAACCCCAATTAAAATTAATGCTGTAAATTTTTTTTTTGGTTATTTTTTTTCTTTCACTATACATAATTTGATGATTAATAAATAAGTTCAACAACCTTCTTAATGATTAAAGAAAACACTTGTTTTTTACCACTTGAGTTTTATTATAGACTACATGTTTCAGAAGTTAAACTTCCATCATTCAGGTCTGTATAATAACAGTTATTATACAGACCTGAATGATGGAAGTTTAACTTCTGAAACATGTAGTCTATAATATGTAAAACTCAAGTGGTAAAAAACAAGTGTTTTCTTTAATCATTGTAACATGTCTTACCACAAAGTTAATGCCGAAACAATAAATAAAACCTTCTTAATTTATATTTCTTAGTTATGTGTTGAAAAGGAATGTATGTTAAGATTTAGTAAAAAAAATAAGCAAACAATATTCGATCGACTAAAGAGATGCTCCAAATATTACTAAGAAAGGAAGAAAACCTAACAAATATATTTTGTGATCATAAATAAAAATAATTCGTAATTTCGAAGTTTCTAAATGAGAAAATATATGTAAAAGTGTGTAAAGACTATCATAAAGACACTCATAAAAAAAATATATTCGTCACCCAAGTTCTTAGAATATTATGAAAAATTCATCATGAAAAAATTGGGCTGTTTTTTTTCAGACAAAATTCAGATAAATGTTTCCCGATCAATCATATTATATCATGCTTAAAGATTGCGGTTTAAGAACAAAGCTAGCCAAAACGGCACACCTTGCGATCAAAGCCCTTTGGACTTAAAGAAAATCCCGTACGCTTTCGGGAAATAGGATTAATGTCGAAGTACTTACCGGAAAATGATATATTGAACCCACATAGCCGTCAGAATTCGGGATACAGTTTAGGCAACTCAGTTGTGTGTTTTCGGTAATAAATTACCAGATAAGGGTAACTGAAAGAGTTTGGCTGTGTAACGAGGAATGCAAATAAAACTAAAAATAACTCCTACTCAACATTGATTGATGTTTTATTTTACTTTTGTCTCGATTATTTCCACGATTTAATGATGATGAAACTGATAATAAGTAAATTGACTAATTTTTTTAAAAATTTTATTTCATTTATATAAATAAATAAATATATACATATAGTTATTGTATATATATATATATATATATACATATATATATATATATATATATATATATATATATATATATATATATATATATATATATATATATATATATATATATATATATATATATATATATATATATATATATATATATATATATATATATATATATATATATATATATATATATATATATATATATATATATATATATATATATATATATATATATATATTTATATATATATATATATATATATATTATATATATATATATATATATATATATATATATATATATATATATATATGAATATATATATATATATATATATATATATATATATGTTTATATATATATATGTATATATATATGTATATATATATATGGATATATATATATATATATATATATATATATATATATATATATATATATATATATATATATATATATATATATATATATATATATATATATTATATATATATATATATATATATATATAAATATATAAATATATATATATATATATATATATATATATATATATATATACATATATATATATATATATATATATATATATATATATATATATATATATATATATATATATATATATATATATATATATATATATATATATATATATATATATATATATATATATATATATATATATATATATATATATATATATATATATATATATATATATATATTTATATATATATAGCCTCATTATAAACACATTTATACCAAAATATTGTGAGTAAAATAACTAGTCTAATCCGTATAAAATATAAAAATCATGTGTCGAGGCGTCTCCAAGTATGTAAACGTAGTACTATCTTCTTTTTATTATTATTCTTCTAGGTGACATTGTGTCCTGTTTTTAAAAGGGATTAGTGATGTCGATTCCTAGCTGTCGATCCATCTCTTTGGTAGTCTGCTCGGGAGTTGCCTGAATTGGGGTTGGTAGTACAGTGCGATATTAGGGGTCTGGCTGGTTCCATTCTCCTCACATGCGCATACCATTATCTTCTTCGTTGCCTTCCCCACCTGAAGACATCTTCGATCTCGCATATCTCCCTTATCCTTGCATTTCTTATTCTGTCTCATAGACTCTTGACTAATATGCTTCTTAGGGTCTTAATTTCTAACACTCTAAGTGTACTATCTTATATCGATATATTTAAATAAAAGGGTCACGGCTTACCAAAAGCTTAATCAAATCGACCATAGACAAACTCACAAAACTCATGAAGCGACATTAGAATTATAAGATACATGTATGAGTTCCAAATATTTAAGTGTGCGGTTGTCAAGAATTGTAGAATTGTGAACGTTACACGTGTATAAATTGATTACTTAAACCAGCCTATGACTAGTCATCAGCCCTATAAATACTCAGACTTTCATATTTTTCTACATCTTTGTTGAAATGTCAAACATATCACTTCCATAGTGAAGTAATTAACTCACATGGCCATCGATCTAAAGGCCTCGGATTCTTATACCAAAAATGAGCTTTTTATTTATTTATTTTTAATTTCTACTCCAATATTAAGAATTAATTATACAATCGTTCTAAATTTTATACACAAAACAAATGATGTCAATAGAGATTCAAATAATGATGCATCATAACGTTGTAGTGATTTGGCACAATTAGGTACACAAATAATCAAAAAGTAAAAATATAAAAAAACACAACTGAAAAAAAAACATTGTTATATTAGTATAATCAAATATGAATTTATTTTATGAAAAGAAGATTCTCAAAAAAATTTTATTCATTTCTTTTAAATAATTCAAAAAACATTTTTTTATTCAAATAAAAAATATATATTGCTACACACAACGATAAAGGCAACAAAAAATATAACAAATTTTAATTTGAAATTCAAATTACGTTTTAAGTAGGTACCCACCTCAATTTCACCAAAGCATAAATATCTCTTCAGATACATGAAGATTTTTTTATTTCCACATCTTCAAAGAAATTTTTCCATATTCTAACTTAATTACTTTGATATTTTGTCAATCAACAAAATCTTTTGCTTTTTGAATATTTTAATGCGATTTCATTAATCCAATTTGTACGTTTTTCGGTGGGTTCGTATTTACGTTTAAACATCCCATCCCCTGTCATGCGATTCTCACATGTCTTTGACCCAATTTCCTCTTCGGTTTCCATAAGCTTATACTGAATTGAAGCTATCCCGGCATAATCGTTATGATTGTAATATTATTCCGAGTTGTGGTTAAATGTTGAGAATAAAGTCGAAACTTGGGGGTTAGAATAGAAACCTTTTTGCTTCAGTGTGACTTAATTATATGAATAAAGAGAATTTAAACGACTCTTAAATGTTTTTTGGTTAAATAGGCTGGATATTCATTAAAAACCCTAATTAATATGGTATTATATAACGGACATATTTAAGTATTTAGATACACAAAACTTGATTAATTTAAATAACTTAGTTTAAACCACTTTTTTATAAATACAATTTATCCTACCGGTTTCGACAAGAACCTTGTCATCATCAGGGTTTATTTAATTGTAAAACATTAAAATACTGTCACCAAAAAGTTTCACACACTCCATTAAAATTAAATTGTTGTCCTAAACGTTAAATTGTTTTAATAAAAAAGTGCTTAAAACTAAGTTATTTAATTTAATAAATTTTATAAACGTGCCACGAAGTATCTGCGGAAAACATTCAAGAAAACATAAAACTTGGTTAAAATATCTTGGATAAACAAACCAAAGCTTGGTTTCTGCTGTACGGTTTTGCAATCTTCATTTATTTTGTAATTTAATAACATTTTTTCATTATCTTTATGCTTCTAGCCTGTAAGGTCCCCCCAATGTTGTCGATCACTCTGGCAAAGGCTTCACGGTCTTGCATCGTCCGGAAAAACTCCTCCATATATCTTATCCCAATGCATTCAGGGATGTTAGGCAACCATAATATTTTACTTCTTTCCAGTTTTTCAGCGTCTTTCTATCTTTCCCGTGATTTTAATAGTAGAAGGTTGTATTTATCTTCATAAAACAAAGCTCACTCTTTTAAAAAACGTCATAAATAAAAATCGTCATTTTTCAGCTGTACATGTTTTTGGAATGCCCAGAAAATATTCTTTATCCCAAAAGAGAGGCATATTTTAACTTAATATTTACCCGCTAAAGGGCAGAAAGTGTTGTTTTTGCATTTTCAAGAAAAGGTATTGTTTATTTATTTTTTTAATAAACTATATATTTTTCAAATGGAGTAAAAACCTTTTGAATATCTTAAAAAGATCTGTTGCACAGTAAAAAGTTCAAAAAGTGGGTTGATATTTATTTTTAAAACAATTTATTATATTTTTAAACTTTAAAAACGTTCTCCAGAAAAATGTATTTTTTTTTATTTATGACGTTCTTAAAAGGAGTGAGCGATATGTGATCCAGGTATAATATCTTAAAATATTGATATGCAACAAGAGTTCTCCGACTGATGTAGCTTTTCCAAGAACATCTTCATTTGTGACTCTATCCATCCAGGGAATATGAGGTATTCTGCTGTGAAGCCATATTTCGAACGCATCTGATTCATTGTATTCACCTTTCATGTTCAGATTTATGTTCAGATTCCAGAGCTACATACATTTTTTTATATATATGAAAACCTCGATACAATAAACGACATTTTAATGATCGCAGTTAAATTATTGAGGTTTCATCTGGTTTTTCTTTTCAAGACTAATGTTTGTACTTTTAATTTATACACAAATATTTAGATTTCATAATAGTATTTTAAACCTAAGCGGCCCGTTATTAAAAAAAAGGTTTAAAATTGTGTAAAATCAGGTTCTAACCCAAAATTCGCCATGTTTATGACGATAAAACGAAAATTTTTGATAATACTGCCAAAATACTTGAAAATTTGGAGAATAAATAAATATTTCACTTTTTTATCAAATTAAAAATTAGGTTTTCTTAACGAAAAATTATTTGTTTTTATTAATTAACCTAATGCAAAAATATACTCAATGTATTTTAGATACATAAAAATCCTGAAAATTTAAATAAAAGTATCTTAATGGAATGTTATTTTGTAATATTTTCTAATTTTTGCGTCACAAATTAAAATGACATTTTCAATTTTATCAAACTTCACCATAATCCAACAAGTTATTTGTGTTTGTTACTAAAATTGGATTCCATAAAAATTAACAGAACATGAAAACAATTAGCAGCACAAAATAAAAGAGAACAGGAAAAAATCATGTTTGTAGGTACACAAAGCGAAAATTGCCATTTTTATCAATTTTCCTATGGCGGATATTCATTAATTATTCACACAGCTACAGTACAATTGGCTTTTGTTCACTCAGTATTGTTCGTTCCAAGTCTAACTTCTCTTAATGAATTTGATATCATGTCACAGTGGAACAATATATTGTAATTCTAGAGATTATCTTCAGGAACATCTAGAACACTCACTATTGTCGAGTCGCTAGCATCAATTAACTTACTATGTAATATTATATAAAACTAGTAATTATAGCACTCTGAACCCTTTATCACCTGGCATAAATCTTAATTAACACGAATACTATGATTTATGCTGTTCTTACTTATGCTAAATAAGTATTATTTTCCAAAATTTAACATTTTTTTGAAAAATATCAAAATATGTTTTAAAAGGTAACCTATCATTTTTACTTACAAATATATCCACCGCATAGGGTTGACGCAGTGTCAATTCGATTATTAATCATGTGATTGAGAGGTGATCAAAATCTGGAGCTAAAAAGCTCCAGATTCTCGGATTGAGGAATGGAATTAAGAAGGCGTAAAGGTTATAGGGTCGACGCTGAGACGACGCAACGCAGCGCATAATAGGGCCTCACCTTAAATGTACCCCTGTACACAGACATAATAATTAAATCCATACTATCAATACTTTTTTAACGATTTTTTTAAAAAAAAGGTAGTGACCCTGTATTTATCGAATATCGGAGTTGAAAAATCATTATAACTTATCGTCAACCCTCTCTTTTCAGATACTCGTTTGTCAAAATACATATATCGATTTAATTTTGTTTTAATAATAAATAAATAATATTCAATAATTATTTTTAATGTTATCGTATTAACATTTGATCGATAGCAGACCATGTAAAACCTTCATAGCGTTATTCTAGTGTTAAAAACAATATTAAATATTCAAATGCAAGGCAAAAGCATTATCGATAAAACCAAGAAACGTTTGTTAAGGCGGTAGAACCCCAAGGAAAATTGGCATGATCAAATATTTCAAATGCTTGAAAGAAATCTAGTCAAGAGTCCAAATAATGGACGGGTATGTATAATATGAGGTAATTTATGAATGTGAAAGAGGCATATTATTTTTTGACATCTCATCAAAGATGAAGAAGATTATGGAAGTCTGGGCATTTACGGGGCTGACGACCGTCATAGGCTGGTTGTTGGCTCAAAATGTTGTGAAAGAGGCAAATCATATTTTCAATGACAGATGCAGTATGGCGTTCTATTTTATATGCCTACCCTTGTGAATAGCTTCGTGATAGTTAAATAGTTAATTATACAGAAATAACACAAATTTCCGCATAAGATTTGCAATCAATTCTTTTCAATATTTTGAGTGGGTCCAAATACTTGTTCACAAAATCTGTGAAATCCAAATTCACAAAATCAGATTTTGTGAACAAGTATTTGGACACTCTCAAAATGTTGTAAATAAATTATATGGTCAAATTATAAGCTTAATAATAAAAATGAAAATGGTATTTTCTGGCGTTTCTCATGTGTGTGATTATAATCCAGGATTCGGACCTCACATACTAATATAAGTGTTTCTGCTTAGTAAAAAGCTTCTTTACATCTCACCAATAGATGTCTCTAGTGAAGTTCCAGTGATTCAAGAACAAGGTTTCTAAATTGGTTCATAAATATAGAACTTCCAAGAATTTGAGTAGTGTGGTTGTCAATAATGGATAGAATTGGTCAATGTTACACGTGTGTAAAGTGATCACTTAAACCAGCCTATGACGGTCGTCAGCCCCGTAAATGCCCAGACTTCCATATTCTTCTTCATCTTTGATGAGATGTCAAAAAATACTATCAATTCTTTGATGGATTATTGTAAAATCCTTTTACATTTTTTTCAGCGTATTTGATGAATTTTCTTATTCTTGGCATCATTTCTATCATCGTTTCATCGCGTGATGCTTAACGAGGTGCCAACCGAAATCTGACCGGATAGTTGTAGTGGAAACACAATCGGCCAACTAGTATTCTTCTATTAGGTTTATGAAGGTACACTGACTTCACAATTTCGTTATCGCTTTTCTACAGACTAAACCCAAATCCTTTTTATCCCAAAAATTCTTGTAGCGTTATTTACATATCCAAAAATACTATCACGCAAAACATACATATTATGTTTTTACATTGATGAATTTTCAAACGTAATCTATAATACAATTATCTTTGTGTTAATAGAGTATGTTTGAAAACTTAGTATATTTTTACAAATTTTTAGTGAAAGTATATTTTTACAATATTTTTAGTTCGTCCAAATACTTTTTCACAAATCTGAATTATCTTTAATTAGGAGTTATTTTTTACATTAATTTTTGAAATCTCAACATAGATGAAGAAGAATTCGGAAATCTGGACACTTACGAAAAATGAAAAGGATATTTTCTAACGTTTCTCATGTATGTGATTTTCCAGGATCTAGACCTCACATACAAATGAAGGAATTTCTGCTCAATTTCTTTCATCCTACCAAAGATGTCTCTATTGAAATTCTAGTGATTTAGGCACTTGAATAAAGTTTGGAATTTGAATAATGTATGTGGTAGTTCCAAGAATTTAAGTAGTGTGGGTTGTAATTATGGGTAGAATTGGTGAATGTTACACGTGCGTAAAGTGATCACTTAAACCAGCATATGACGGTCGTAAGCCCCGTAAATCCCAAGACTTCCATATTCTCTTTCATCTATGTTAAGACGTTAAAAAATAAAACGATAAATAACTGCTATGATTGAATACAATCCAGATTTATGAACAAGTGTTTGGACATACTTAAAATGTTGTTAAAATATATTTTCCTTAGCGTTTTCATGATGGTTCTTATACTACGGCAGAAACGTGAGGATAATTAGTCAACATAAATAATATATTTTTGTAATATAGTGTTGTGTTAATAAATATATTTGGTAAATGGAAATTTATCAAGGTTTTTAATTTCATGTTAAGCATTTAATTTCTCATAAACAATCATTTTCAGTTTGAACTAAAATTATTTTGTTTTATCACTTGTTATTTTGGAGTATGCATTTCTCGCTTGACCCTTTTCATCTTCATGACGTACTTCTTTTATTTGTTTTACTAAGATTTTCATTTACGATTTAGCCGCCAATATCTTTTCGACAATTATTTTATTTTCAAGTTAAATTTTAATATATTTAAAATGATCACTTGTGATGCTGGTATATTTCTAACTTGACCCTTTTATCCCCATCCTTTATTTCTGTTGGTAGAATTTTATCAAAGTTTTTATCTTTCATTTTGATTTTCTAGTTATTATCTCAACGAAAATTATTTTCAGGTTTGTTTTTAATATTCTAAATGATTATTTATTATGTTTGAATATTTCTTACTTGACCCCTCTTATCTTTATCACTTCTGTTAGTGATCTTTGGAGAGCCCTCGAACATCCAACCTCCTTCCAATCATCTTCGAATATCCTGTCACTTCCGTGTTCCGGGTTACCACTTGAACCATTTCCACATTCAACGAACGTTCTTTTACGTAGTGTTGCTATTTCTTGCCCGCTTGAGTAGTTTTCTATTTTTATGTAAGTCAATCCACCCATTTTCAATTTCGTTTGATTTTATTCCAATATCAATATTCACATCTCCATCACTACACACTTGTATTTTTTGGTCACACGTTTGAAGTTTTCATCGTATTTCAATTCACATTGGACGTATTTCAGCCAGGATAAAATATTATTCATGGGTTTTGCATTTTTTTAATCGTTCGTTACTTTTTCAATTTGATTTTTAGTTTTAACAAGGAAACGGGTAGTGGTTTTGTAACGGGTGGACATTATTTTTTTTTGTAATTTAGGTTGATCCATTTAAGTCTCAAGAGACTCATACAAATCAGAAGTGTACAACTTACATTAGATAGTATGAGTACGTTCAACAAGCCTGAACACTCATGCGAATTACTAGAAGAAGAAGAAGAAGAGGTATCAGTTTAAAATTTACGATCCGATAATATTTAAAAAAAACGTTGCAGTTTAATTATAAAAAGGTTTAAGAATAAATAATTATAGAATATTAAATGCAATTATATTTTTTTAAATTATTTAAGAATAATTATAAATTGAAACGTAAAACCACACGTTATACTCGCTACACCAGTGTAGTTTTTATATAATGTTTATCTAATTATTAATAGAAGAAGATGTAATGTTTTTTTAACATAATAAGGGAACATCATGATATCACAAATATGCAATAAAAATCACATTTTTTTTTAAATTGAAAAACATTTGTGATACGTACGTTTATTGTATACATGTCTTGTATGATCATCATACATTATTACCATTTATCGATATAAATTTATCATTTACATCGAACCCTAATATGTTACGTAATATATGTTTCCTACTAAAATAACTATTTATCTAATGACGCAGGCAATAAATACAGATTAATTACGGACAAATGAGCCGTATATCTTCCGTTGGTAGCGTTCTTGTCCCAATATGTACTGAAAAATTTATCTTTACGGACAGAGTTTTAATTAAAATCTGTTTTAGCCTTGTCTTAGAAGAAAAAAGCTATCTTGTAGGATTTTTTGCTAAGAAAAGGATAATGAAATCCTTGAATTTAAAGTAGGAGAGGATACGATTAGTTTTTTTTTCGGAATATGATGCATACCATTCCTTTCTATGCTTTTGACATTTAAGGACAACTTTGTGACTTATACCATTAGACTGTATTTTCAGATGTGCATTTGTCCCATAATTTTAAGTTTTCAAATGTATTCAAATACATCATATTAATATTGTTTAAAGTTATTTTTTGACATCTCAACAAAGAAGAAGAAGACAATGGAAGTCTGGGCATTTACGGGGCTTACGACCCTCATAGGCTGGTTTAAGTGATCACTTTTCACACGTGTAACATTCACCAATTCTACCCATGATTGACAACCACACTACTCTAATTCTTGGAAGTTGTATATATATGATCCGATTTCGAAACATTGTACTTGAAAATCTATTCGTGAGATGAAGGAAGCTTTTAATTGAGCAGAAACTTTTTCATTTGTATATTATGTCCGAATCCTAGATTATAATCACATGCACGAGAAACGCTAGAAAATATCCTGAAATAAAATTAAAATACGCAAATACCCAGACATCCATATTCTTTTTCAACTTCGTTGAGATGTCAAAAAATACTAATAAGAAAAATAACTCCTTCAATTGGAGATAATCCATATTTGTGAACAAGTATTTGGACACACTCAATACGTTGTAAAAAATTAATAAGCTGGTCAAATTATTAGCTTAAATAAAAAATTAAAATGTTTTTTCTAGCGTTTCTAAAGTATGTGAATATAATCCAGGATTCGAACCTTAAACCAGCCTATGACGATCGTAATCCCTATAAATACCCAGACGTTAATATTCTTCTTCATCTATGTTTTAATGTAAAAATTCATTGAAATCGATCTTAAGTATTTCGATACGCTCAAAATTTTGTTTAAATTTATATTTCACTTATGGTAGGAATTCGCTGATCGAAAAGATTTTTCATTTTTCCTTCGATATTTTATCGCTCGTCAAAAATGACGTAGTACGCCATTCTTGCACGCTTTTCGATATCTCAGAATGTCGCATTTGGCGTCTGGCTTCAACAAAGGACATCTTTGGGGACTTAAGATGGGATCTGGCCATATTGTGGGAATAAATCAAAACTGAGAGAAATGCACACTGCGCTTTGAATGCTTGATGTCGCATTTTCTACTCAAATACTATTTTAGAAGCAAAATAACACTCCAACGTCATTCTATATTGTTACAATGTTTGCATTCGTAAATAAAATTTACTGTTTCAAAATATATCACGACATACCATATAACAGTGGCATGCACAAAGTTTTTAATCAGTGCAGGCAGTAGGAAACAATAGGAACAGTGTATTAATTATTTTTTTCAACATACCACACACAACTTTTTATTCTTCTTTTCACGACTATTTGAACAAAATATTATTGTTATTTTGTTCTTTAAATACATTGAGAAGAGGCGATCAGTCATGTTTTTTAGATACCCGTCCGGGGAAATATTAAATCAATATAAGTGTGATAGATCACTTAAATTTATTTCAACCCTCCTGGGAATCGAACGTGGGACCTCAAGCAAGGTGAACGTGCTGACAACTTAACTAAAGAGGCGGACAACTACCTTGATTGAAATATAAAATCTCTAATAATTAGCGTTTTCTTTTAATGAATTATTTGCATATTAGTAATTTAGGATTATTTTTTTATCCAATATAAAATCTTGGGGCTTGATATCGAAACGTTATTGTAATTAAAATTGAATGGTTCGTTCATGTTTTAAATATTTAAACAAAATATGTAATATAATTTGTATTTGAGGCAATTACTTTGTGTTTTTCCATTAAATAATTAAAAATGTAACTTATTTAAATCACTATAAATTATAAGTAAATTAAATTTATAGTGATTTAAAACCAAGGTAACATTTTAATTATAAAATAAATAAGACTCGTTTGCATTAGCAGTGTCCTAACAAAGGCGAGTACGGGTACGAATATGCGACCTGGAGTGCCCAAACAATTAACTGCTTTCCTTCCTTTACTACCTACTATTTCTATGTCCTTCACCTCTTTCCTTCACTTACGACATACGAATCCTGTCAAAAATATTCCACTTCTATATTTATGAATCTACAGCGCCCACTGATCACCTTGCCTTTAGGTATATGACGATCACGTTAACTCCACATAGATACAATACAGTGCCCTATATACCATTGGGTATAAGGATCAAAATTACATTATTTTTCAAGTGGAACATAAAATATACAATGTAAATAAAAATATTCATTTTCATTTTCTAACCCTTATCCGCACCCGATGATGCATATGACACTGTATCATATAAACGCAGTATTATTTTGATCGTTAACACATGAAAGAAAGGTGATTAGCCCACCACTTCAGGTAACAGTCCAGGGTATTATTGGATCAATATTAATGTGACAAAAAATACAAATAAAAATTTGCGAGCATATTTCTTATAGTAAGTATTACTTTTTAAAATAAATTTCTGAAAATTTGAAGAGGCGGAAAAAAATACGCATGTAAAAATTCTAATGTCTAATCGTGGAGACGAACACGTGAAAACTTATAATGGAAAAGTGACTCCGAGCTAAAAAAAAAAAACATTCAGCACCCTTTGTTTATCTTACACCGTATGAAGCAATGGAGATTTCACCCTGTTTATGACGTATTTCATATGTTTATCACGAGAAATACAATATTAATAATAGCTTTCGGTAATCCAATACAGCATGTCCTATTTTTAGTTGTATCAATTAGTTGATTGAAGAATTAAAGAGGATATCTATTACAAAGAGAAGATTATGTGTCGCTTCCTAACTGAGGGAGTGCCTTTAATTACAGTTAATGTCACCCGACACATGAGTTTACATGATAACAGAATGGAATCAGATATTTCAGTTTGAATAATACCTGTACTATTATTTAACCGCAAAATTATATGAAATATGTGTTTCATGCTGAAGTAGGATGTTAAAAAAATTTATACGTTTTTTTAAAACGAGTTTTATATCATTATACTTGACAAAAAAAAACAAAAACTTCCATTTCACAAAAATGTTAATAATATTAAAAAGACAATAAGATAATTAACAAAAATGTTAAAAAGATGATGGTTTTTTCGCATTTGAGGGATAAGGTGAAAACTTTTACATTTTATTTAATATTCTCAATATTTAAAGCATTTGCTTTGTGGTTGTCATTTTTACTTATTTATTTTTTTACGAAAGTGTTAATAAGGCTAGTATATAACCACTCACCGAGATTTTTATGTTTACCCGTTTCGAGACGTACCCGTCTCTTCGTGAAGACAATCACTACCAAAGGGTAGTATTGTTTGCGTGCTGTGGTAGTGATTGTCCTGACAAAGAGACGGGTAAGTCTCGAAACCGGTACACATAAAAATCTTGGTGAGTGGTTATATAATAGCATTATTAACACTTTTGCAAAAAAATAAATACGTAAAAATGACTAACCACAAAGTAAATTCTTTAAATATAAATAATATTAAGAATTATTATATTTAATATAAGAACTTTTATTATATTTTATCAACATGTTCGATTTTTTTTCTTCTTTCGAACTTTTAAAATATAACCATAATTTTAAAGATTCCATATTTTTTATATTAAAATTGGTGAATCATTTCATTTCCGTACTACGCAGCTTAGAAATATTACGAAATACTTATGATTGCCGTCATTTGTGCTACTGCATTACGTTACGGAAATGGTCAAAGAAAAAGTTTATATCGTTACCGGATGATTTAAGCTGTGTAAACTTCATGTCGACCGATATTCCAAAAATCGAGAACACATTAGAGTCAACAAAAAAAAACCTGTCGGTCTAACATTTAGAGAGGAATAACAGAAGTAGGCCTTTCGGGACAATTTAAAAATTTTATTTCATTAATTGATTCGGCAGTCACTTTGTGGTAAAATATATCCATTTTTAATAAATGCTTTACTTTAAGTAAATACCACTATTTCTTTAAATCTACTGTGACACGTGTTTGCTGCATTCTGCATAATTTTCAAATACCATATGTGAAGCTAATTCTAAATTTTATAGTTGGGTCCTTGGGACTTTGAAGGTTGAAGAGGGGGTAGGAGCTGTTTCTAATTTTTATTTATTTATTTAATTTTAAATTTAATTGACTTTTTGAGTTGTTGGTATTAAGTTTATTTAATATTTCTTTACTCTACAATTAATTGGACATATATGATTTATGGAAATATAGCTCCTAGATTTTTAGAGGTATATTAAAGGTCAATCAATGTTTTTGTTTACATAATATAGGTTTTGGCATAATTTTGTTTCAAGTAGATACATTGGATTCATCAAAGGGCCAAAATAAACATTTTGTTTTTATTTATTAAGCCTATCAATTGAAGACAGAAATAAAATTTCAATAAACATTCAGATATTGTGAAGTATTCAACAAATACAGTATACGTATATACGTGTATGTACGAATACATAATATATATATATATATATATATATATATATATATATATATATATATATATATATATATATATATATATATATATATATATATATATATATATATATATATATATATATATATATATATATATATATATATATTTATATATATATATATATATATATATATAACGATATATATATATATATATATATATATATATATATATATATATATATATATATATATATATATATATATATATATATATATATATATATATATAAATATATATATATATATATATATATATATATATATAAATATATATATATATATATATATATATATATATATATATATATATATATATATATATATATATATATATATATATATATATATATATATATATATATATATATATATATATATATATATATATATATATATATATACATATATATATATATATATATATATATATATATATATATATATATATATATATATATATATATATATATATATTTATTTATATATATATATATATTTATATATATATATATATATATATATATATATATATATATATATATATAAGAGTATTTCGATTGGCGAAAAACTCACCTGCCATCTAAATAAGCGAAACGGCAACTATTATCATAAATTGTGTTTCAAATTGTGAGACTTTTCGGGTTTCTTGTCTCTAATTTGAGAATATAACTCACAACAACAGTATATATTTCGATTTATCATACTGAAAATCCGTTTTTCGCCAAAATAATACAATTTTTTTTATTATTTTTTTTTTTAACCCTTATCCACATCAAATGGCGCATAAGACACTGTATCGTATCGAAGCATTGTTAAATTGGTCTTTAATTACATGAAAGTAGAGTGATCAATCTTGTGCTTCAGTAAAATATTGTAGAAGAAAATCAATAATATTTATTTTAACCCCCCCTCTCTGGAATCGAATCCGAGATCTCCATCATGGTAGCAAAAGGCGCTTACCACTATACCACTGAGGGAAATGTTTTACAGTAGTGGACATAAATCCTGGCACAATATTATTGTTGGTATTTTTAATATTGATAAAATCAAAAAAATACATTTTTTTAACATTTCACAATGAATCTTTTTATAATAGTTTCATTGCCAAAAATTGATTTGGGAATAAAATTATCTCAATGAAAGGTTGGTTTACAAAGCTGGCTTAACTCCCTACTTGTCTGTTAGATCCCTTATCTTTTATTTCTGCATCTGGAATGATGATGTGTAGCTACTTAGACATTTCCGCTACTGATGACTCCTTTTTCAAGAATTTAAGTATTTTAAAACATATTTTAATATGAAACCACTAATGAATCATGCAAAAATAACAGCTTAAGGATATAAATATCCTTCTGATTTTTTAAAGCTCAGAAGCTTTTTTGAGCTTAGGATAAAAACGGTTCATTGAACATTACCTCGGTTGTTGCCAAATATCCAATTTATATAAAAGTGCTTTTTTACTTAGTACTACAATAAGTACACGTCTCATCTATTCTTCCACATATTCATTTTACTCGTAACCAAGCACGCCCATGATAGAGTAAACCGCGCCCTGCGATGGAGTCATGGATTGAATTTACATATTTTAATGAAAATTTCCACCGCACTTTTCCAATTTTTCCAATATCCATCATTGGTTTTTAAAATATAAGGCCTAGGTATTCCATGATGATGAAACTGAAACAATGAAAAATATACGCCAATCAGCAAAAAAAAATGGTATATGAAATGGGCAAACTATAGTTTATGATATATTTATATATGTGTGTGTTTGTGTGTGTATATATATATATATATATATATATATATATATATATATATATATATATATATATATATATATATATATATATATATATATATATATATATATATTATATATATATATATATATATATATATATATATATATATATATATATATATATATATATATATATATATATATATATATATATATATATATATATATATATATATATATATATATATATATATATATATATATATATATATATATATATATATATATATTCGTCCGTCTCCGTAGTGTAATGGTCAGCACGCTCGGCTACCGTTCTGGAGGTCCCGGGTTTGATTCCCAAGGGGGGTATAATAAAGTTTTTCACTGTAATATTTATTCAATATTACCATGTACTTGGTACCTGAAGCGGAGGGCTGATCACCTTTCCGTCATGTGTAAACGATCAAAATAACACTGCGTTTATATGACACACATATATATATATACACACATATATCGTTATGGCCTATCATATAAACGTAATAACTTCTAGGTGATTAACATAGTGTTATTAATACAAATTTATGTACATATTTTTGTTCCGGTTAATGCTGCAATTTTTATATGATGTTATTTTAAATGGTTTTTATAGTTATCTCATTGTTTCTTAGGGTATTGGTTTATTTCAATATTTTCATTGATTAGTCAGAAACAGATCTGCCTGGATTTATTTTAAAATTCAAATAAATACACGGGTCGTGTTAAATTACTTAAATTTATTTAAAAATAAGATGATGAAAGTAGTTCAATTACATGATTTTTGGAGTTGAAATGTTTTTAGATTCACATTTTTTCTATGTATTTATAACTTTCAAAATTACAAGAAAACATTTTTGCTACCTTCATCATACATGTAATGTTATTTTGATATCAAGAAATGTCGAACATTGTTAGCCGTGTCTTGTTGGAAGTAATTATTGTGTAGGTTATTAGCAAAGTTGTTTACATCGAGTAAGTTTCCTTTACTGTGTTTAGTGAAAAGCGAAATACCAGTGTTAACGTACTAAATTTTAGGACTTACTCTATTATTTATTCAACAAACTTCAAATTACATGCTTACATGTAATTTAATTAACATGTTAAGTGCCAAAATTGTTACGTAAAATAAAATACAAATATTTAAAAAAAAAAAAAAAAAACAGTAGATTATCAACTTGGGAAAACCCATTGTTTCACAACGTATTTATAATTATTTCACTGCAGGGGTTAGTTAAGGGAATAAATTTTGTACAAAAAATCATTATTCTGCATATAATACTCTTCAAACTTCCTCAACTTCCGTAGATTCTCTGATTACGTTGACTTTTAATACGGTTGATTTTAAACTAAAATCTTGAATAAATCAACCTACTCAGACCTAAAAGGGGGTTTTGATATACCTTTAAATCATTATTTTACTCGATAAATAAATAAATATTTTAGCAATTTTATAAAAAAATGTAATCTTTGAAACAATACATATTTAAATGTTTTATTTTTGGTTTTTAGGTATTTGAAACGTGGAATATTATTTTATCTCAAATCTTGGGGTATTCTTTTTCAGTTGCGTATAGCGAGTTAATTTTAATTCATTTCAAAGGAATAAAACTCAATGCAGATTACTGAAGGGGAGGATGATATATGGACTGAGGGAGACACTTCGTCCTCACCCCTCAGGATCCCTACGACTATTAAAAAAGAATACAAAAAACAGTACTTACAAAACTTTTGAACAAAGATAATGACTTAATAAAAGAGTTTCTGCTCAATAAAAAGCTTCTTTTAATCTTACCAATAGATGTCTCTAGTGAAGTTCTAGTGATTCAAAAATAATGTTTCAAAATTGGTTCATATATATAGAACATCCAAGAATTTGAGTAGTGTGGTTGTCAATAATGGGAAGAATTGGTTAATGTTACACGTGTGCAAAGTGATCACATAAACCAGCCTATGACGGTCATCAGGCCCGTTAATGCCCAGACTTAAAACTAAAGTAACAAAAAAACTTTGTTAAAAACTGAGGTAAACATTTAAATTATAAAAACATAAATAAAGGGGAGGACAAGGAAGATTTTTACACACATGTTTGATATAAACATTTGTTTTTTTTTTATATTATTTAAAGACTATGTTTTTTGATCCACTCACATTTTTATTAACCAACTAGTTTCGGCAACTACCTGTTGCCCTCTTCAGGGTTTAATTTATGACCATAATCCTAAATTAAACCCTGAAGAGGGCAACAGGTTGTTGTCGAAACTAGTTGGTTAATAAAAATGTGAGTGGATCAAAAAACAAAGTCTTTTTATTTCTCAAAATAATTTATCAATATGATCCACAAAGTTAATGCTTTCAATATTAAAAACATTTGTTATTTTCTTCTTCCCAGGCTTGAGCGGAGATCACTTCAAGTTCGACGCAAACGGAGACGGTCCAGCGAGGTACAACATCATCCACTTCAAGCAGGTGTCGGCCGGGCGCCATCGGTGGGTGAAGGTTGGCGAGTACCTTGAAGGCGAGCTCAAACTAAACATGAGCGGTAAGCGGTGACAAATTGCTACGTAACCATTACTGCCATGCGGACCTCATTGTCCATTCCAAGTGGTTTCCAACGGTGCATAGGGCACTGCATCGTATTGACGTGTGTTATCTTAATCGTTACTCACGTGAAGGCAAGTTATTGCACTTTTATTAGGTCAAGGGCCATTTCGAACATGGAATCCCTCGTGAGCAGAATCCCACGAGATAAAAATAGGCAATATTATAAATCTGAGGATGAAAATAGTTTGCCTGGGGATATCAGAGAAAAATGCATTACTTCTTTTTTTTTTTTATTTTATACAAAATATTAACTAATATTTTAAAAGTGTGGAAAATGAAAATTCTTCTATGTGCAAAATGGGGCAAAAAAAAATATTTCGGGAAGTTCCACTCTTCTGTAATATAATAATATTATCTCTCGTTTATAGGGTGATGATATGATTTCCCTGTTTTGATGCATATCTTGCCATTTTAGTACTTCACAGTTATTAAGAGTGCCCTATGAACCATTGTGTGTGGATAAGGGTTAGAAGAAGAATAAGACACTTTGGTTCTGTGTATATGTTTTTATTACTTTTCTCTTAGAAAACAATTATAATATATTATATCGCATTCGTCAAATGTATATTTTTTAAATGCAGATAATTTTATCGAAGCATTTTTTTACCATTTTTTTTCCATTATCGTCGAAATTTTTCAAATATAATGTTCGTATATCTGTCAAATATTTATTCTTCATTTTTGTAGCGAAATTTTAAAAGTAAATATTGGTTTAAGATGGAATTAAAGTGTCTTCATATTTTGACAAAACCAGTAAAAATGTTTGAGTTCTTTAGAGGTTAACATTGATCATCTTCTTAGAAATGTCAACAGATTTGTTTATTTCAGACCTTTGATAAATATTTCTTCTTTACTCGTATAATCTGTTGATTTTTCTGTGTACTTATATTTTCTTATCATTTTGCTTGTGGGCTTACCTTTTCAATATAATTCACTTGACATTTTTCATTCATGTTAGGGTATACTAAACATTGAGTGCCTACCCACTTGCAAGAAATCACTTCGACTTTTATGCGGAACAACTAAAAATACATATGTTTTTAGTTGTTTCTATTTTAAGTAGAATTGATGAAACTGGAAATTTCAAAGTATTTTTTTTAATGTTTGCTTCATATTTAATCAAAGTGTTTGATATATTTAAATACGAACTAATACACCTTTATTTTTAATAAAAATAATGAAAATCTGTTGTTACATGACATATTTTGTAATTTAAAAAAAAGTTTTTCAATAAACACAAACCTATACATTTTGAATAAAATATCGAGAATCTTTCTTAATATGAATTTTTCTGCTAAAAAATAATTATGTTATCAAAAATGTACTCAAGGAAAAAAAAAAGGTTACTACCGTCATGATTTCGAAAGCATTGCAAGATGAATTATTTAAATTTCAGGAACGTTGTAATTATGTTTCAATTGAAAAATGAACTATATTTTTGAGAAAAACATCTTCGGCGAAATCTATGTGTGAACTTAGTTAGCTTTTTTTTATTTTAAATACCAAGAGACTCCTGAAAAAATTATTCTCAATTAGAATTATACTTACTTCTGGTATGCATCACTCAATTTTGGTAGCTTTGCAAAAAAAAATAGTTACCAGTTTTTATCACAATACTTTAAATGTGACCATTTTTTAAAGATGCTTGATATTCTCCATTTTAGAGTATTTTTTGTGTATAAAATATTGATACTTCAAAATGAATAAAAAAAATTTTTTTTTGAAAATATAGAAAACTAACTGGCATTATCTAGTTAAATTCGCTTTATACACTTAAAAAAAATGTGGACACAATCAACGTATTGTTAATCTTAAGAGTTTATTTTAAGAGCATTTTTTAATAAAATATATTGAATGTGTTTTCTTTTTCTTTTTCACAGAAATACAATTCAAATTAAGTCAACCTAAGCCTCCTGAATCAGTCTGCAGTCTTCCTTGTGATCAGGGTCAGGCCAAACAATACGTTGAAGGAGAGAGCTGTTGCTGGCACTGCTTTAACTGCACCCAATATCAGGTTAGTAGAATATAAAAATAAAACACTTGTATAAGACCACACTATATGTAATAGACTTAAAGAAAAAAAATATTCCAATGAGTTTCATTGCTCAAAAATTAGATGTTTAATATAAGTTTGTGTTATCTAGTACTACCTTATACTACAATTGAATCGTTAGATTGTAATTCTTCATTCATCAAACCTTCGTCCGCACCCAATGGTGCATAGGGCACTGCATTATTTAAACGCGGCGTTATTTTGATCGTTAACACGTGAAGGAAAGGTGATTAACCCTCTGCTTTATGTACCAGTCCGGGGCAAAATTTAATAAATATTAGAGTGAAAAAATCACTTTTTTTTATTTGACCCCTCCCTAGGAATTTAACCCGGGACCTCCAGTACAGTAGCCGATCGTGCTTATCATTACTCTGCAAAGGCGGACTTGTAATTACTTAAAACATAATATGTAATTTAATATTTATATGTAGGTACCATTTATCACAAACTATACTTCGTATTAAAGTGTAACTTTTTATTGTTACTAAACGGACATTGAGCGTTTTCGCCAAAGAAAAATCTTCAGTATGATAAAAATTTACACAAGTTTTGACTCTGATACCAAAACAATAAAATTGACACGATAAAAGTAAAGCATTAAAAAACTTTTTTTATTTAAAAGAAAATACAAAGCGTATTAAGGGAGTTGACAATTGTTAGTAAAATAAAGTACAAATGTATATTAATACTTATAGCACACTTTAAAGGTGAACAATCCAATTTAATGAAGTTGTCGTCAGGATAATCTGATTTCAATCAAAACTGTTAATCTATGGCGAGGCACAAATTAATTTTCTCGGGTCTAATTGTATAATTTGTTGTATCAGCAAGACCTTTTGCTTCGGGCGATATGAAGTTACGCTCCGAGAAGTCACTGCTCTAATTCCAATTTAAATTACTGAAAATTGACTTAATTCAACACAGTCCGAGCATATTATCGCTTTGAATAAATTAAAGACAAAGATCTTTAGTACCTTAGCAAATATTTATCATTTAGATTATTTCTAAATAGATTTTTGAGGGACTCATTTCATGAAAATTTATGAGTTTCATTTGCCCTATAGATTTTTTTTTGTTTAATTTTACATTTTTATCAGTTAAATATTTTAATTTTTTAACATCTCAGCATAGATGAAAAAGTTATTGAGATGGAAATACGTAGCTCTGGGTATTAACAGTGCTATCTTTTTGTCATTAGCTGGTTAAAGTGCTCACTTTGTACGCTGTGTAACATTCACCATTCTATATAAGAATGACAAATAATACAAACCTCAGGATTGTTACCCATCAATAAAAATAGAGAATAAAGTAAGTTTTACTGAAATCTTAAGCTTTTGCAAGTAATACTCTTTTCCCGATTATTTTACATATGAGACAGCTAGGTATATATGTAATATTTAAATAACATTGAATTTAAAAGACACATACAAAATATTGTTGAAATTTTCATTTATGTTTCACCGCTTATATTTTATGTTTTAATATCCGTATCTTTATCCTGTAAAATATACACCTTTTTCTCTAAGATCTAAAGCGCAAGACTAATCATATTGCCTTTATTTAATTAAAACAACATCAATCATATATGGTGCCCTATGCACCATTTGGGTTAAGAACGGTTAGAATAAAAAATATAGTATGCTCCAAATCGATCCATCATTTACACTGTTTTTTCATACGAGTTTGATACCGGTATAAAAATATTAATTTAATGTTCTGAAACGAATGAAACATTTGGTTTTTATTATTTTCTAAAACAACGTATCATTACATCGAAACGATCAAATAAAAATTATGCGCAGAGGCGTTACAGCCAGTAATGAAAAATGAAAACCTAGAGAAATTGTTTATAACGCACGTAAAAACGTCGTAAATCTTACCTTTTCCTACCTCATACATAACCTAACCTAACCGATGAATAATAAGACATGTGCTCCAGAAAGGTCTAACAAGTTCAACTTTCAATACCTTTACCCCGCAATAAATAATGACGCAACACTCTAGCAACAGAATAGGCCGTTGAAATTTAAGATCGACACCTTACTTGACAAGATTCACTGGCTAGATCTAATATTCAGGTATCCCTCAACCGTTTCTTCTTCACTACATTGAAATATTGAGCCGATACATGTACTTACACCTACAATCGGGAGGAAATATCCTAGTTTTAATAAAACCTTACCTTACCATATTATCTTCTTCATACATTGCATGATATTCACTGAATATTGTAATAATAAATTGATTTAAGCAAATTATGATTTTTTATTATATTAATTCATTTAAGTTAAAATTATAAACTAAAAAGTATGGAAGTTAAAAGAAAAAAAAAGTTACTTAATAAAAGGTCTCCGCTTACATATTAATATAAATAATCCCCTAAATTTCCTCACTGATTTTTTTCAAAAGGGTTTGATTAGAACTAGGTATTAAATATAACATTGGTACCGAAAAAATTGCTGAATTTTTATTAATTGCATATGAATATCAGTTTTTCAATTGCAATCGCTAGAAATGATCATTGATAGGTAAAATCTATTTTTTTTTAACACTTACCTTGTTGTGTTAGCAGTTATTTTTAATTAAGTTTATTATCTTTCGACGGTAAATTTTCGAGGCGAATGTTAGTGGGAAAAGAAGCAGAGGAAAACCGAGAAAAACATGGCACGATCAGGTATGCCAAATACTTGAAAGTGGTCAGGTTAGGAGTCGTAACAATCGGCGGGTATGTATGAGGAAATGCATGAACGTGGAAGAGGCGAAGAATGTTTGCAAGGACAGAGTGGTGTGGCGCTCTATTCTCTCTCTCCTACCCCTGCGGGAAAGCGGCGTGATGGTTAGTTAGTTAGTTAGTTTATCTTTCGACGGTAAATGTATAAGGAGTTTTTTTTTTTAATTTACATTTTTCAAGGTAAATTGAAACTAGACAGGGTTGAGGACCCAAAAATCTGGATTTAGAGTGCAGTGATCTCCCCTTCTCCCTAACGATTAAAAAAGATAGATTTTTTTTAAAATTAATACATTTTTAAACGAACATAGAGCACGGTCATAAAGCAATATTTATTAACCTTTTATTTAATATATATTATCAAAATCTAACAACTGCGTTCTTTATTAATATCATATTACCTTTTGTATCCTTATACGATAATCGAAATCATAACATTGTTATTACATATTACAAAAAAAAATCAATAAATGTTTTTATGCACATACAGTGTCTCAACAAGAAAATACTTTGACTTAAATACTAATCAAAAAATTCTGACAAGAAAAAAGTTATACATTTTAGTAACGTTATGTAAATTACAAAATAAATAAAGTAAAAAGCAAACATTACATATTAAAGTATTGATGCAGTTTTGGTAAAATGGGATGCAAATTTATAGAATTTTTGATACTTTGAAATAGTAAGATCTTTTTGTGTATTTTATTGAAAATAATATATTTATTTTTGAGATGTATTTTTAAAAAAAAACGTTATTAAATCTCTTTTTTTATATTAATCCCGTAATCCTGAATAGGATAGAATATTTGATAGACCCGTATTGTCAGGATTTCAAATTAATGCCTATACTTTTCTACCTAATCTTTCTTGTAAACCTTAATTGTAAACTTGCTTATATTTCTTTAATCTTAAATGAACTTAGCGAATGAATTAATATAAAAACTTACGTGATTAAGTACAATGATATTTACCTGATTACATGATTACATTTAAGAAATTACTTCTTTAGGGTTATTTTCTTTCAAACAGTTGGTAATACGTAATGCGTGTTCTGTCGATAATTTATATGATTGATACAGTAATGCCGTGTCGCGAAATTAACAACTTTATTCACCACATATATAAAAAGTACCTTAGAGCCCTTACGCACACGGCTGGGCGTAGGTACACAACCGTCGTATGCAGTTTGAAAATAAGGCACATCACACAAAGCAAAATAGCAGCTTGTGATAGTAAACCATGAAGATACAGTGGAATTTTTGCGCCATGGTTATCTCGAGAATATCTGTTATTGTATGCTATTATATACTGGCATCAAAAGTCACTTCAAAACCCATAGAACGGTCACCATTACGGACAAGCAAACAGTCTCAACATAGAGAAGGCTAGGCGTCTATTGCTCGCGTAGTGCGCTGCGATGTAATGCGGCTAACCACAAACGGTGCTAAGAATAGTATGTACATTTAATATTTCCCTTCTTCTACTTAGTGTAGGCCTTGAGGCCTCTTTTTAAAAGGGATTAGCCTCTTACAATGTCGATTCCTAGCTTTCAATCTATCTCTTTTGATGGTCCACCTTGGAGTTGGCCATGCAATGCGATGTGGATGCGTCTGGATGGTTCCATTCTCCTCACATGCGCATACTATTGTCTTCTTTGTTGCTTTTCTCACTTAACGATATCTTCGATCTTGCTTATTTCTCTTTTCATGGCATTCCTTATTCTATCTCGAAGACTCTTCCCAATTTTTTTCTCAAGAGTCTTAATTTCTGACAATCTTAGCGCATTGTTTGTTACCTGTGATCAAACATTCTAAATCTAACGTCATGCGGTTAGCCGTGCGGCTAGCCGCAATCTGACTAATCTTATAGTGCGCGTGGGCTCTTACCACTTTATGTAGTATAAAACCTTATCAAAAATGTTTTAACAGCCAAACTAAATATTTTTATCGTGAATAATTATTTCCATAATTTATGATAACTTTCAAAGAACTTTATTACTTTTTGTCAGACACACTTTTTTTCTTCAAAAAATTTCCTCCGAAATTCAAGTGTGTATTTTCTCGAAATAAATATAAAAATATCCAGTGTTTGATTTAAAATTCCAACCAGTCTTAAAAATGGCCATATATTCGATTCCGTCGGAAAAAACTATCTCTATCCGGAATTTTTTTAGTGACTCCAATCTACAATAAGAAATGTAGTCCAGCACATACCAAACGTACACAAAAACACACAACAATTGTGTAATGCGATGTTTTCTGAGGCGAACACCCCCCAACTCCGACAAGGATTCCACGAGAGTCTAAATTCAGGGGCTTTTAAAGGCCAGTTCGGTTTTATAAACTAAGAAAAAAATAGTCTGGCTTTGCAATGAAATAATAAAATGATAAAAACGTTATTTTAAAAAATTGCTTACAAATTGCATTGAAACGTTTAAAACACGGTAAGACTAGAAAAACTACGTAAGTACTTATCGATCATACTGATATCAATATTATCTAAATATCTGACATTATTTTAATACGACATAACATTTTTTTTGTTAACTTAATATATTTTGTTATCTTCTCTATTTTGCACGACAAACAAGTATTTTTTTTTAAATTAAAAAGATAAATTTTTTTGTTTATGTTATTTACAAAAATTCTTAAATTTCAAACTATTTATGTGACCTTAAGCGACTCGTTATTAGAAATAGGTATCAAATTATGATAAAGTGGGTGCGAACCCGGAAATTCTGACTCGAGAGTCCGTGACACTAACCACGGGATTACAACCCGACACCATTATATGTTAACCCTTATGTAATTAAATTATAAAATTTATAAATCATATACGCTACAGGTTTCATAATTCGTTGTATCACTTGCATACTATAAAATAACTTGTAATGCCCATAAACACTCGAATAAGTTTAATGAGCTTTTGGCAAAGAATGCTGATGACGAAACACTTCGAAAACAAAGAGGGAACTCACAATCTTCGATTTCAGAACACGGACGGCTGCGCTAGACGTCGGACATGTTTATTTTCAGAATTTGAATAAATATATTTTTTTATTTTGTTCGCTTTAAAACAATATATATATTTTATTAAACTTATTTTTCGATACAACAACTGTATTTCAAGCAAAATGTTACCTGGGTTCAAAGAAAATGTTGTTGCGAATTTTTATATTTTCGGCCTAAATGTCTGTCTGTTGTCCGCCTCCGTAGTGTAATGGTCAGCACGCTCGGCTACCGTTCTGGAGGTCCCGGGTTCGATTCCCAAGGGGGGTAAAATAAATAAAAGTTATTTTTTCACTGTCATATTTATTCAATATTACCCTGGACTGGTACCTGAAGCGGAGGGCTGATCACCTTTCCTTTATGTGTAAACGATCAAGATAACACTGCGTTTATATGACGCAGTGCCCTATGCACCATTGGGGTGCGGATAAGGGTTTTATTATTATTAAATGTCTGTAGGTACAGCAAACGTTTTTTGTTGGGATTCCGGGCTAGGACGTTAGCTTCCATCACGATTCTAACGTTGAAAATGTATACACATGTTGGTATTGCGAAGTAAACTGTCATGTTGGAATTGTCGGTTCACTAGTATCGGAAAAGCCAACGTGTTTGGGCTTGAAGTTGGAATGTGTACAGAGGGTCTAACTTAACTTATTTAAGGTTAAAAAAAAACATTTTACCAACTCCTATTCATAGATTATGCTACAAATGACACCACATGGTAACTTGATGGTAAACTTAATGAAGTCAAGTTTATCAGTAGGTACTTTCTCTCAGGTTCTTGATTATAGAAGTGGAATATATTTGAAGAGATTCAAGGCAACAAGTTAAGGGAGAATGATATCATTTCTATTATATATGGGAAAAAATATATACGAAAATAATAAAGTAGGATAAAGAGAAAAGCATTCAATACTTGGACACTTACGGTAATCTTGGCAATTTTTCGTAGGAAATGTTTCTCCACCGACAAGACACACAAGGTGGCTTGGTGAGTCTCTGCAAAAAAATGTTCTTAATATGTAAAAATTGTGATTTAAATAAAATGTATACAGCTAAAAAAATAAAAATAAAACAAATATTGTTATATTTTCACGTTTTTTTTTTAATAATTCAAAAGTGAAAAACAGTTTTTTTTTACAAAAATACTTTGTTTTCAAGCATATTCTATGATAAAAATAGGTATCAAATTGTAGTTGAGTGGGTTCTAACGCAGAAACTCTGACTCCAGAGTCCGCGACACTAACCACGGGACCACAACCCGACACATATATTGATATTTAATTTATTTCAAGATATTTGTAGAAGCGCGGTGTGATGCTTATTAAGTTTTGATTTTTTAAATTTGAATTCGTCTATTGAATATTTTACTTTTTTTGTCTTTTTTTACAGATTATTTTTTGTCTTTTTTTACAGATTCGCCACCCCTTAGATGAAACTCAATGTGTGCTATGTCCACGAGGAACAGTCCCCGATGAAGCCAGGATGAAGTGCAGAGACATCCCTGAGGTCTTCTTGCGTCCAGGATCAGCGTGGGCAATCGGCGCCATGGCTTTCAGCTCAACTGGCATCCTTGTAACTCTGTGAGTCATCCATTTATTAATAAGCAAGTAAAGTGATCACTCAAACCAGCCTATGACGGTCGTAAGCCCCGTAAATGCCCAGACTTCCATATTCTTCTTCATCTTTGATGAGATGTCAAAAAAATAATATGAAAATAACTCCTGTAATTGGAGATAATCCAGATTTTGTGAACAAGTATTTGGACACACTCAAAATGTTGTAAATAAATATTAAATACTTTTCGATTGATTAAAATGCTGTCTTTTTTATCGTATAGATATTTCATATTTTCTTTATGTTAGACGTCGTATTCTCTTGGAATGTCGAACAAATCTTTATTTTAAATTAATAATGAAAATCAAATCAAGATTAAATTTTTCTCAATATTATTAATATTTAAAGCATTTACTTTATGGTTAGTCATTTTAACTTATTTATTTTGTACAAAAATGTTAAAAATAATAGTATATAACCACTCACCGTGAGTATAACACTCGGTGAGTGGTTATATACTATTATTATTATCATTTTTGTAAAAAAATAAATAAGATTAAATTTTTCGCTTAATTGGTATATTGATTATTTTTCTTACTTTTTTTTACAAAATAAAGTCGCGTTTTCATTTCGAAAATAAAATCTTTATCGATCGATGTAGAAGTTATAATTTATATGTATGAAAATTTAAAAAAAAATGTACTTTTAGACTTAATTTTTACGATAACGTTTCTACTAAGTCGCCTCCGTAATGTAGTGGTTGCTGCGTTTTGCTACCGTGTTGGAGGTCTCGGTTTACTT
This sequence comes from Brachycentrus maculatus, assembly GCF_059751285.1. Taxonomy (NCBI): domain Eukaryota; kingdom Metazoa; phylum Arthropoda; class Insecta; order Trichoptera; family Brachycentridae; genus Brachycentrus; species Brachycentrus maculatus. The sequence continues at coordinate 136,007 of NW_028281195.1, forward strand.
TCCAGGTAGGTCAAAATTAATATGTGTGTTTTTTTCAGTTTAATGTTTATTTAATTTCAACCTACACTGGTACCTGAAGCGCAGAACTGTTCATCTCGCCTTTCTGTTATTAACGTCCAAAAAACACTGAGTTGATAAAATGATGTACCTTATGCATGATCATGTGTAAATAAAGATTAGAAAATTTTGAGTCCTTTAATATACTTAAATATACCACAACAATTTTTTCAATCAAACAAAAAATAAAAACAAAAAAATATTTTACCTTTTAGAAAAGCATAATTTCACCCAAATTTCAAATTAATATCATAATTATTATAGCAGAACTTTTAATTTTACTAAAAAGCGCCATGCATACCCACAATTAAGGTCATTTGAAATAACTAATAATCTTATCACATTCGTTCCAATTATTTTTGGTAATGAAAATCACAAAAAGTGAGTATTAAAGAAAATTAATTGATGACAATATTTTAAATTTGAAAACATCTACCCCGGCAGATTCACAAATTAAGTATTAGCATGCGTATTTATTATCACACACGTTTACAGTTACACACTCGCTGTAAATACCAATTAACAAATATAAAAAGACCCTTTTAATTTTTATTTTCGAGTACTTTCAACGGTCGTTTTGGAATATTTTAATGTCACGATTTTGTGAAACGTTTTTTTAAGTGGTCGTGTGAAATATGATTGAAATACAGAATTTTCCAACGTTAATGTCTAGTATATATTTCATTCAAATATTGAAGCCATACACTATCCCACTAAACATTGTATCTTTGACATTTGCAAGTACAAAACTTATGTATAATTTAACATGAATCTTTCACACGTTTGCGAGGACCTTAGAAATGAGCACGACTTTCATATTAATTTTATTATTATTATTTTCATAATGTAAAGTTATAATTTTTAAAACATTATGGAACACTAAAATTCAACAAAAAATTTTACCTTCTCAGATTATAAGATTTTTTTTGTGTATTATTTCCACCTACAAATATTTCAGCTGCATGAAAAATGGCATTTTCAGGGCGCCATAGCATTAAATTTGTGTGAACAGTCAGAAACAGAAAAAAATCTTCACTTTTACATTGTAGCGACAATAGCTTTTATTGTGTACTCATCAAAGGTAAAATTGGCCCAAAGCTGTTTTCAATTGTTAATAATTTATAGAGACTTCGTTAAAATAGAACGTGCCCAATATCGAACAAATCGAGTTATTTGGAAAAATCTTTGAATTGTGAGGTTTGGGATGGGTCGTAGTTCCACGGTCAGTGTCATGTAATTTAGACAAAATTTAAAGTTTGATTCTACTCTACCACAACATGAATCCTATTTTTAATAAAAATACCTTAGACATTATTTAAAATTCATTAGTAAAGAAAATATTATATCGATTTCAATATTACATGAAAATTCGTTAAACATAAATCATTTTTGTGTATTATAAGATCATAAGTATTACTTTATTTAAAAATATAAATAAATTATTCAGACATAAGTAATGTTAATGCTGCCCTTACAAAATAAACATAAAATTTAATTAACATTTTTGGTACATCCCTGGAAATTGATCCAAAAATACACGATGGATTTATTTTGTATTTCATTACGAACATTTTCTGGTCCAAGTAATATTACATAGAGATTTAAGGGTATTACATTGTAATAAACATAATTACATCTTAAATAAAGAAATACTGTTCATGGAGCGTGTACGTAAAGTAGGAAAGAGCATTATTATTTCAGTAACTAAAGTAAAAATTATGATAGAGGACTAAGCACCGATTATATGACTTACGAAATATTTTTTTTAAAGGGTGTTTCCAAATTTATTTGGTTTCTTGTAGTTTTTTTTATCATACCAGACTCCGCGAGACTCGTAGGAGTTAAGCACATACTAGAGTGCAGTACAGAAAATTGGGGTACAATAGTAATTATAATAATAATAAACAAGAAAGATTTGTTTTAAATTGGTCTGTATATATACAATTCATTTTTTTACTTTATTTATTTTGTACTTATATTATTTTTATATATAAAGCAATATCTTCATTTCATTTCCTAAAATATCCTTTTTTATTTGAATTAATCAAATAAATATTAAAATGATTGTTGGATATCATTTATCTGAGCGAGGATTTTTAAGCACAACTGCTGCTACTTTAACAATTACGTCGTTTCTCAAAAAGTAGGGAGAGAGGATGGATCACCACACTCGTCTGCCCTGACTTACTCCTCCTAGCTTTCTGCACATCGATATGTTTGCATCTAGTCATACATATCCCAACATCCAGATATATGCATTTTGTCATTCAACCAAAATTAAATTCTCACTTAAAATAGCTTTGATTTATTTTTTTAATCCTACTTTATGGCACATTTAATAACCATTTAAAATAAATAAATCACGAACTTTGTTTTCAACCTCCATTTAATACAAAAATGATTGAATTCATAGTTTTTGATTTATTGGTTTTATAAAATTTAGAATTATTTATTTTAAAAAAACTCTTAATTTATAACTTTCATATAAAATAGAGGTTTAAAACACGAACCTTATTTTTAACCTCTATTTTATATAAAAGTGGTAAAAATCAAACTTTTTTATTTATTTCATTTATAAAATTCTTAATTATTCTTAACTAAAAACATAAAGTTACTCGTACTTATAACATTGCATTTTTATATATTTTTTAAGGCTTTTTATAGAAATATTTTCAGTTATTTTGAACATTTAGTTAATAAATCACTGACATCCTATTTTTAATTATTTTTCGCAACATAAATTAATCAACAACAAAAATTATTAACAGTTTTTGAGACGTTTATCGAAAAGAAAAATTAGTAAATTTATGGATTAGAGCACAAACAAACTATGTATATTATGATGCATCAATATTTTAATATGAAGTGTCCTCTTTCATGAAAGTCAATGTCGCTGGGTATTCACGAGGCGTGTCAGGAGTATAGTTATATTGGATTACTTATAATTACCTAACGAAATGCGAACTAATTCCTAGCACGAGTCTACAAAATGTATGTAACGGAGACATTGATATTATTATTATTTAAATTTTATCCCAAACAAGATATTATGGAGATATATTTTCATTGTCATCTAGGTACAAGATTTAAAGAAGGATTATGAATTAGTTTACACAGGGAATGCAATGATTTTACTCAAAAATAAGCCAATTTAGTATTTAGAGCAATATTTATTACTGCGTTTGTTGCTATCTTCAAATGATTTTCATAATTATTTATCGATTTTTTTATAGCTTAGTACTTACTTAGAATCATTCACGTATTTACATATATATATATATATATATATATATATATATATATATATATATATATATATATATATATATATATATATATGTATATATTCATATATAAATATATATATATATATATATATATATATATATATATATATATATATATATATATATATATATATATATATATATATAATATATATATATATATATATATATATATATATATATATATATATATATATATATATATATATATATATATATATATTATATATATATATATATATATATATATATATATATATATATATACATATATATATATATATATATATATATATATATATATATATATATACATATATATATATATATATATATATATATATATATATATATAAATATATATATATATATATATATATATATATATATATATATATATATATATATATATATATCCATAAAAAAATTTGATTATTCAAAAATAATAATCTGCATACACTAACTTCACTAAATTATTGTACTGAACTCTTAACATATGATATGTGGGCCCAAATTCAACAAGAGATTTTTTTCGAAAAATTTTTTTTGTTGCATTTAATTTTCGAAAAAATACAACGAATTCGAGAAAATTTATAACACGTTTTCTGAAAAAACTTACATTAGTATAAAACACATAAGGAGAACAAATATTGCCAGAACAAATGTTAAATGCGGTCTGAAAAAATAATTCACCGTTTTATTTTTTCACATTGTTGAAAAACTTTCAACTCGTACTTTATTTAAATTGGTGTGGCATTATAAAACTTTTTAAATTTAATTAAAATCTAGTATATTTAGATATGTATGGTAGTACCAGATTGTTTTTATAATACAAATATTTCGCTTATCTTCCAGTAAAATAAATGCAGATAAAGTATTATTTCAACATTTTAAAATATGTTTTTAAAATAATCTTTATGAAAATAACCACGGTTTTCACGGAAATGAAACTTCTTGAATACAATATAATAAAAGCAGGATAGAATGAACATTAAAAACATTTTTTGAAATATAAAATTAAATAATTGATACTGTTATTATTAGTTTATAATTTTAAACCAGGAGGGTTTATGTTTTTAATCTGTGACAGCTAAACACGTATTATTTTACCTGCAGCGCCATCTATTGAAACGTAAAAGCAACACAAGCATTACTCGCCATTACTCATGTCAGACAGCGTGCTTCTTGATAACTGCTGGCACTTGGCCTTTTTTTCGATTGCATTGTTGTTTCATAGATTTTCAATATTTTCATTGCGTCACAACCATTGTGAAAGTATACATTAGAAATATGCGTCATTATTTTCTTTCTGTTATGTTTAAGTTGACTGAGCCACAGCAACGCGAGGCTAGGTTGCACTAGGAAAGGATTTCGTGTATTATTGAAATATTAACGACTAGTTAAATATTAACTAGTCGTTTACCAAAATATGTAACTGAGGGTTGGATGTATTATTTAAGCAATCACATTTAGGAATCGTTTGGATAAAATGAAATAACCGATTTCATGGGTTATTGAGATATCTTAACAACTAGTTTACCAAAATAACCGAGGTATTATTTTGTGTATTGTTTGATCCTTCACATTTGATAATTGTCCTGTTATATTTACCTTTATGTAATCTATTAGTAGCTTCATGTTAATGTTGATTGTATCTATTTTGACAGCCACAGACGCGGGTATAATCCATCATTCATTGCAACGATGATATCTCCACATAAGTACCTCGATTAAATATTATATAAACGTAGATTGGAGGGGACATTGACGAACGTATTTGCATCAACGATTCTGATTCGGATATAATGTGTTGTAGCAGACTCATAGTGCACGTTACGACAGTGACATATTGCCGACTGCATTTAAGTCATCAATCATTAACAACTTCACTCGGATAAATTATTTCATATTGATAGACATGGGATGTGATAACAAATATTCAATTTAAAAATCATATAAAAAGGAAGATCAAGTTCTTGACTATTTACGATAACCAACGACTCAGAAATTGTATGAAATATAACAATAATTTATCGTAATTTCATAGTAATATTTGCAAATATCTTTTGTTTAATGTTTTATTTGTTAAACTGTGTTGATTAGAACATACGTAGTTCTTGTTATTCTTGAAACTAGTGGTAACTCAAAAATTGTCTATAACAATTTTTTAAAATGAAATCATCACGACATTCCATTGAGTTAATGCAAATAAAAATATATTTTTGTGTTCTCATGATAGACGTTAATATTTCAATTCAATACTTTTTTCTGGTAACCCTAACCTACTTGTATTTAAAAATTGTAATCTCATGTCCGTCTTCGTGTTATAATGGTTAGCGTGTTAAGCTACCGTCCTGGTGGTCCGGGGTTCTATTCCCAAATAAATATTAGTGATCCCCTTGTCTTCATGTAAGAAACGATCAAGATAACACTGTTTTAATACTAAGCAGAGTCCTATGCACCATTGGGTGCATATAAGGGTTAGAATCAATTTGCAAAGTTAAGTCGAACTTAGGAATTCAGATTCAGAGACTGCGATTCTATCCAAGAGATTTTTTAAATGTGGATTTTTTTTGGTTTTTCTCATTTATATACTATCAACTGTATATTTCACGATTTGAATTATATCTACAGGGTGGCATAAAATTAATCACTCTATAGGAAGATGTAATATTTTTTTGCAAATGGCGTCGTACGTCAATCATATTTGACATTTGTGAATTAGACAGCTGCAAAATACAATTCAGGGTGGCGCAAAATTAATCAACCAATTTTGTTAATGAAGAACCCTTTTTAACGAATAATAAAACAAAAGATTAATAGAAATTTCACCTTTATAATTTTTTGGGCCATTTAATTTTTTTATTGAGTGAGAAAGATAATATCGCGTCAAGAGGCTGCCGCCAATGTTGATACAGACTTGTGCCCGTTTTATCAATTTTTTGTATATTACAGCTGTTTAGTTCACAAATTTTAATATCATTGACGTAACACGTCATTTGCAAAAATTATAACATCTTCCGATAGGGTGATTAATTTTGCGCCACCCTGTATAATATAAACATTTTGTGTTAATCAAAATAATAATTTCCGCCTCTAGTGAGCTCGCTTAAATTTATTATATTCTCAAGAGGATCTGCTTTGTTAAGGGTCTGAAAAGGTTCGGAGAGAAGATAATCAAAGGGATACGATAACAAAGGCTCAATCTTTGATTTAACACAATAATAAAAATCCAGGTTAACTTACCTAAATGTGGCAGATACCTCTTTTACTTGAACCGTAATAATATATAAACAAAGATTTTGTTTTTTTTTATTTAAATTATTTATTGTTAATTTCTTACGTTTCAAATTTTATGTTTAGTTAGCTTATAAATTTGGCGTTTAATTTAACTTTATATTAAATAATTGTTTAATTTAATCGAACTCCATTTTAATTTGTAGGTTAAATGTTAAAATCAAACACTGATTTTTAAAAGTATACTAAATTGTATTTAAGTATTAAAAAGACATGCCTTGTTATGGAATTTTCAAACTAAACTCTCAGTTTGAAAATCCCATAACAAGGCAAAAAATTTATAACAAGTTTTTTTTTTGTTGTTTTTACCAATAAAATTCAATTTATTTGGCTCTAAAAAAGGTGTTTATTTTAACATTGAATATTCGTCCGCCTCCGTAGTATAATGGTCAGCACGCTCGGCTACCGTTCTGGAGGTCCCGGGTTCGATTCCCGGGGGGGTCAAATAAATATAAGTGATTTTTTCACTCTAATATTTATTCAATATTACCCTGGACTGGTACCTGAAGCGGAGGGCTGATCACCTTTCTTTCGTGTGTTAACGATCAAGATAACACTGTGTTTATATAATGCAGTGCCCTATGCACCATTGGGGTGCGGATAAGGGTTTGAATTGAAATATTTAAATTCATATTTAGTGCTGTAAATACTGCATTTTATTTATTGTTTTGGCATATACTTTGTGGAAAGACATGTTAAATGATAATGGAAACACTTGTTTTTATACGACTTGAGTTTATTTATTTATGACTACTAGTTTAGCTTCAGAAACTAGAAGTCATAAATAAATAAACTCAAGAGGTATAAAAACAAGTGTTTCTTCAATCATTTTTCATAAGAATATATGTAGTTCTTGAAACACGATTTTTTGCTATAAAAGTAAGTGATGCTATTAAAATTATAATATAAAGATTGTTACTGCTAACGGTACCGGAACACTTTTCATTAGGAAGACGAAAACGCACAAATGAAGACAATCTTTTATTTATTAAAATTACAAAGTTATAAATGTGAAAATAACAAATTTTCACCAATATATCTTAAATTACCAAACACAAGGGCGAGAAGAACAGAGCGACACCAATATAAAAACAGAGCGAGCGCGGCGTATACGCGTTTCGAATCTTATTTAATCTGAGCACACAAATATTTGTCCGCCACCCCTTAAATACTATTTAAAAGGCGTTGCGTGGGGTGGGGACAGTATTTGTAACATTTAAAACTTACTGAACTGCGTCTCTTTGTTCTTCTCGTCTACCTTTATTAATACTATTTTAATACATCAATTATTCTAAAAAATACACAGATTTTGGCCGAAACACTCCCCTCCGTGAAACCAATCGGTTTCACCAAACGGTTCCCTTACTGAAATTCACTCGAGTGTTATCAATAAACATTTCAAAATATGTAGGTGACAGATAACACAAAAAATAGAAATCACATTATCATTAACAATTTTTTTTAAATAATGCCTTCCTTCACAAATAAGGGTCCGTATACACGATAAATCAACTTCAGGGAGGCTCTTTTCTCCGAATACTTGTTTCTAGAGCTAAATATGTGGATAAACAAAAGTCATAAATTATACTAATACTGATGGATATATCGAGACGTTTTAAATTTCGTCGCCAATTCTGACGTTTTCATGGCTCACGTCGCCCTTTTTAGGGCTAAAGAAAACATACTTCACTTGAATTATAGGTCCAGTGTTATTTGACGCGCCACGTGTCACATGACAGGTTATCTCCCCGATTCATAGAATAACAAACGAAACCCATTTCGCCCTTTTTAACTAAATGCAGGCCTCGTCAACCCAAGTTGATGGCCAGATGTGAAATGAACATACACATTGAACCAACAAAATATATCTGTAAAGCATAAACATTGTAATCAATTTTAACAATCAAAATTATTAATAAAGACACATAATCAAACAATATTACCAATTCTATTTTTAGACAAAACCAATTTTATTAATGACTACTCAGTGCGAGATTTGAGTTTCGTTTCACCGTTACATATATGCATTTTATGTAATTACAAAAACTTGATTGGTCTTGATAACCCAAACACGATTTAAAATACATTCCGATGAACCCGATCATACAAAAAATACATTCGTCTTACATGACCGCGGGCCGCGAGTTGGCCACCCTTGCTTTAAGGGATCTGTTATTTATTTTAAGTCAACATAAATCGTCATCACACTCTTAAATCTAGACCCTTTTCTTGTCTCTATATTATTTTAAAATATTATTGAAATACAGTTCAGGATAAAAAAAAAACTTTGCTTTTACTTTAAGGAAATTTATGAAGGTATTTATTGGTATAATACTTTGCCGAGTGGAATTTTTACCTACTTAAGTATCCTTTCCCATATTTCAATGAGGTTAATGGCGCGCTGAGTAACTAATCGATATCATTTACAGTCATCTATATTTCGCACAGTTTTGTAATTCTATAATATGATTTTAAAACAAATTTTATACCGATTAACAAATGTAACATTACTAAAGTGACTTTACTTAGTCGATCAAATTTTATAAGAGTAAACACGGTCAGCGCTTCTAGTGGCTGCCCGGATGACGGCAGCGGCACAGCTTGTCGCTCCATCGGTGGCATTATAAATCTCCGCCCCAGCGGTGGCGGCACAGTTTCCTTCCCAAACGGAGGCGAAGGCGGCGGCACATTTTTCTGCCCATTCAGTGGCAGCAAAGGTTGCGGCTCCATGGGCGGCCTTACACATTTATCCCCCGAGGGCGGCATTACAAAATGCGGCTCCGAGGTCGGCATTACACATTGCGGTCCCAAGGACGGCAATACAGGTTGCGGCCAGGAGGGCGGCATTATAAATTTCCACCCAAGCGGTGGCGGCTTTAAACATTGCTCCCCCGAGGGCGGCAATAAACACTGCTCCCCCGAGGGCTGAATTACACATTGCGCCCCCGATGGGGGCATTACACTTTGCGGCCCCGATGACGGCACTACACATTGCTCCCCCGAGGGCGGCATTACCAAATGCGGCCCCGAGGTCAGCTTAACACATTGCAGCCCCAAGGACGGCAATACAGGTTGCGGCCAGGCGGGCGGCATTATAAATTTCCGCCCCAGCGGTGGCGGCATTACACATTGATTCCCCGAGGGCGGCATTAAACATTGCTCCCCCGAGGGCTGAATCACACATTGCGCCCCCGATGGGGGCATTACACTTTGCGGCCCAGATGACGGCACTACACATTGCTCCCCCGAGGGCGGCATTACAAAATGCGGCCCCGAGGTCAGCTTAACACATTGCGGCCCCAAGGACGGCAATACAGGTTGCGGCCAGGCGGGCGGCATTATAAATTTCCGCCCCAGCGGTGGCGGCATTAAACATTGCTCCCCCGAGGGCTGAATCACACATTGCGCCCCCGATGGGGGCATTACACTTTGCGGCCCAGATGACGGCACTACACATTGCTCCCCCGAGGGCGGCATTACAAAATGCGGCCCCGAGGTCAGCTTAACACATTGCGGCCCCAAGGACGGCAATACAGGTTGCGGCCAGGCGGGCGGCATTACAAATTTCCGCCCCAGCGGTGGCGGCATTACACATTGATCCCCCGAGGGCGGCATTAAACATTGCTCCCCCGAGGGCTGAATCACACATTGCGCCCCCGATGGGGGCATTACACTTAGCGGGCCCGATGACGGCACTACACATTGCTCCCCCGAGGGCGGCATTACAAAATGCGGCTCCGAGGTCGGCATTACACATTGCGGTCCCAAGGACGGCAATACAGGTTGCGGCCAGGAGGGCGGCATTATAAATTTCCGCCCAAGCGGTGGCGGCATTACACATTGCTCCCCCGAGGGCGGCATTAAACATTGCTCCCCCGAGGGCTGAATTACACATTGCGCCCCCGATGGGGGCATTACACTTAGCGGGCCCGATGACGGCACTACACATTGCTCCCCCGAGGGCGGCATTACAAAATGCGGCTCCGAGGTCGGCATTACACATTGCGGTCCCAAGGACGGCAATACAGGTTGCGGCCAGGAGGGCGGCATTATAAATTTCCGCCCAAGCGGTGGCGGCATTACACAATTCTTCCTCGAGGGCGGCATTACAAAATGCGGCCCCGAGGTCAGCTTAACACATTGCGGTCCCAAGGACGGCAATACAGGTTGCGGCCAGGAGGGCGGCATTATAAATTTCCGCCCCAGATCAGGCGGCACAAGTTGCTGCCCACTTGATGGCAGCACATAGTATTCAGACAGCACAGGTTGCCGCCCTAGCGGCGGCGAAGGCAGCGGGACAGGTTCCCGCTCCATTGGTGGCACCACAAGTTGCTGTCCACTCGGTGACAGCACAGGTTGCCGCCCTAGCGGCGGCGAAGGCAGCGGGACAAGTTCCCGCTCCATTTGTGGCGCCACAAGTTGCTGCCCACTCGGTGACAGCACAGGTTGCCGCCCTAGCGGTGGCGAAGGCAGCGGGACAGGTTCCCGCCCCATTGGTGGCGCCACAAGTTGCTGTCCACTCGGTGACAGCACAGGTTGCCGCCCTAGCGGCGGCGAAGGCAGCGGAACAGTTTTCCGCCCCATTGGTGGTGCCACAAGTTGCTGCCCACTCGCTGGCAGCAGCGGGTACTCAGACGGCAGCAGTAGATGGTTCACAGATGTCAGCGGCGAAGGTTGCACAGACTGCGGCGGGGACTGACCTGAGCTGCACAGATCCGCCCGTTGTGAAATTTGATGCAGGGCAGATCGTTCAGATGTTTTTGATGACACTTCCAATGCCTTTTCGTCTGCCGCCAGTCGTGCCTTTTCTGACGGTAGTTGCGACTTGTCAGCATCCGCCCTTTCTTTTGCGAGTCTTGCTCTCTGCTTCGCTATCCTCACTTTACCCGCAGAATACTCCATTCGCGCCTTCATGGACCATGTACTCCAACATATGCTGGTGGTCACTGAAGTAGTTCGATTGGCTTCCATAGTGTTACAGATCCGGCTCGAAGGACCAATTTGTTACTGCTAACGGTACCGGAACACTTTTCATTAGGAAGACGAAAACGCACAAATGAAGACAATCTTTTATTTATTAAAATTACAAAGTTATAAATGTGAAAATAACAAATTTTCACCAATATATCTTAAATTACCAAACACAAGGGCGAGAAGAACAGAGCGACACCAATATAAAAACAGAGCGAGCGCGGCGTATACGCGTTTCGAATCTTATTTAATCTGAGCACACAAATATTTGTCCGCCACCCCTTAAATACTATTTAAAAGGCGTTGCGTGGGGTGGGGACAGTATTTGTAACATTTAAAACTTACTGATCTGCGTCTCTTTGTTCTTCTCGTCTACCTTTATTAATACTATTTTAATACATCAATTATTCTAAAAAATACACAGATTTTGGCCGAAACAAAGATATTCCTTTATAGAAATAGGCCTTCATGTGAACATTTCCGTTTGTACATATTGTTAAAAATCAACGTTTCTAAGTTATTTTTAAATGTTCGACTTTTCCTTACGATACAATACGAAAACATCTATTTTAGGATTTCGTTCGTGTGTTAACTTTTCCATAAAATACAAATTTACTTTTTATTCACTCGTCCCTTTTGCTCAAACATCTTAAATATTTTGTTTTTATTAAAAGCTCAAAGTGAGTCAATAAAATTCGAAATTTCTTTTTAGAACTATAATAAACCGTTTTCGTTTCAGTCAACGATTGTTTTTCTTTGAAAATAAAGCTGTATCATTTTTTCCTTTGAATTACATCGTAGAATAACAATATGCATGAATTATTATTGTGTTTAAATGTGAAGACTTTTATTATCAAATCAGTTGTAATGGCCTTGCCATTTCTCATTCCCACTTTTATTGTCCTTTTTAGAAAGTCGAGGGACTCGTCACGTGTTGTCCGGCTTTAGATGCGTTCCCATGGCCATCATAAATCGGTACAGCATTTTATGATTCCCTATCCTAAAGGAAGAGGGCTTTTTAACATAGTCTAATTTGGTATTTCGTGAGAGTCGGGTGTTACATAACTTAACAGAGCTGTTTGGAAGCACATGAGTATTGACTGTCGTATTGTTGTTTTTAAATAAACATTTATATAAATAGTCAATACCGTGTTTTTAATTAATACTCGCTTCAGTCCAAACTGCCTCCTGACAAAAAGGGGACTTAAGTGTCCTGTTTAATAGGGACGTCATCGAGTGCACGCGTACGCTGATCACAAAGTGTCTTCGGTCATCGCGCACGCGACGCGTCCGCCATAACATTACATAGTAACTTATTTTCATGGGTAATACAATTGATAGACATGTGGTACTACTTCTCTTTTTTATTTAACTCTTTTTGTTAAAAAAAGATTTCAAGCTAATTTTTATTTTAAGAAGAAATTCTTCATAACAAAAGTAAGGATAAAACGTTGATTTCCAAAAGTTTTAAGATTTCCATCAGATACCAAAGGCTTCAAATTACTGTCGACAAAGTATTTTTAATCCTTGAAGCTCAATCAAAAAATTTACAATGCAAGTTAACAACGAATTTACAGACGCCGTGGCATTTTTGGGTAAACCTTAACTGCGAAACTGGCATCCTGGGCTCGATTCCTGCCAATAGGAAAACGAATTTAAGAAGAAATTATTTTCAATAGCTCTAGTATTTGTGTTGTTTCTTATACATTTATATACCTACCTTATCCTCACTCCCTACTTGTAGATAATTCTCTAGAAACAGAAGCTTTGCGGATTTATTCCTTTCATCCAAAAGAAGTTCTCAGTAAACGCATTAAGTGACATGATTATTAAAAAAAAGGTATCATAAAATTTAGATTGTATTTAACTAACCAACTATCACAGCGCTTCTCCACAGGAGAAGTCAGAAAGAACATAACACCACACTACTCTTTCTCTGTAAACATTCTTCACCTCTTCCACATTCATGCATCTCCTCGTGCATACCCAAGAATCTTAAGCACTAGTCTAATCACTTTTACACAAATTACATATAGTTCATTAAAATACTATTAAATTGATCTACCACATTTTGATTTTGACCTGCAAAAAGTTGAGTTTAGAAAAATGCGATAATCTTTTTCATTTTATTTAATTCAAAGGAACGGTAAAAAGGTATCATTCGGTAAAATAAGAGATTTACATATAGATTGCTGGCGGTGATCTTTATTTTTTCGATATACAATCGGGAAACTATTGCTACCGGAAAGCAATCTCTTGGAGCCAGCCAAATAAATAAATAGGCAATGATAAATTTTTATGGTGGTATCCGCCCTTGGCCAGATGAGATTTCCCGCCCTCCGAAACCGCCTACTTCAATAATAAATTCTACTTCGGTTGTTCAATAGAAACGATAAATCGTGCAAAATATACTGTATAAAAGCACGACGTTCTATAATTCACTCTTTATACATTGGTATAAAAATAAATATATTCTTAAAAATACCATTCGTTTCGCTCCAAAAGAATGCTCATTAAGTTTTAACCCTCAGGCTATAGGAGAATTTATCTTTAGTTAATATCCGTTTAGTATCGTACAGCATCATACAGGGTGGCGCAAAATTAATCACCCAATTGAAAATTTTTGTAAACGGCATCGAACCTCAAAAATATTTACCGTTTGTGAACTAGACAGCTGCAGTATACAGATTTAGAGTAGAGCAAAATTTATCATAATTTTGTTATTTAATAACTTTTTTATCAAAAAAAACCTAAATTCTAATAATAATTTATTAAATAATATATCGTTTCAAAATTCTTCACCTTTGCTTTCCATTTTTCCCTTGTTTTCAAACTCCGCCCCTTGACTAAATCCCTCCCCTAACTTTCCCCTCTCCTTATTTAAAGAACAATTTTAAATTTTATATTTTAGTTACTATACAGACCTGAATGATGGAAGTTTAACTTTTGAAACATGTAGTCTTTAATAAAACACAAGTGGTATAAAACAAGTGTTTTCTTTAATCATTGTAACATGTCTTACCACAAAGTTAATGCCGAAACAATAATTAAAAAAAATAAAAATATTTCACTGATGGAAATCTTTATTAAAACATATACAATTTTTTTCAGTTAAGTGGAAAAGATGACATCCGTCAAGTGGCTGCCGCTAGTGTTGATACACATATGTGCCCGTTTTATCAATCTGTTTGTATACTGCAGCTGTCTAGTTCACAAATGTCAAATATTATTGACGTACGACGCCATTTGCAAAAATTAAATCATCTTCTGATAGAGTGGTTAATTTTGAGCCACCCTGTATACCTGTATAGATAAGCTTGTTTTTATTATGAACCTTTGTTATATAGTATTATCAATTTTCTTATAATTTCTAAAACGGAAATTCCTCGTTATTTGCGGGTTTTCTCTAATGTACCTAATGTCTAACAATGAGATTTGAATTTACACAAAATTATGGATTAGGTACTTTATCGTGGATTTTAAATTAATATTTTTTTTGGTAAACATGTATATTTATAAATTTAAATTAAAAATAATGCAATTACTTAGTAAAAAGTTGCCTCCCTAACAAATATTTGTTGTTCAGGAGGGACGTTGGCTTTATTTTATAAAATCTTATATGAATAGAAAGAATTTAAATAACTATAAAATTGTTTATTAAAGTTATATAAAGATACATTACGCTTTTAAGCAAAAGTACATTACATTTGCATTACATTCCTAAAGTCTCTAAAGATAAATAGTTATCAGTAGAAAACACACAGAAATATATGTGTAAAAATAAAAATTCAATTAAATCAATAAAAAGACGAAAAGAATAATCCTAAATTAACATTTAAATAATGTTGAGCCTACATTATTAAACTAAAAGTGAAAATAATCATTCTTCACCTTCTTCTTTCCCTCAGCCACACATTTGCAATGCAATGCCCAATGGTACATTGGGCATTGCATTGCAAATTGATGCAATGTTTAGTTGATCGTTATTAGTGGAGATCCGTCTAGATCTATTTAATAAATATTAGAGAGAAAAAAAAACACTTAAAATCCTTGAAATTAACCCTCCTGGAAATCCAGTTGGGATCCAGAACTGAGAATAGGGATATAAAAATATCATTATATTATCGAAGGTACTTATTTTTAATATTCTTGCAATATGTTAAAATACAAACGTCGTATGGCGAGTTCATTTCTCAAAAACAAAACAAAAACACTTTTTTGTATTTATATTTTTATTAAAAGTATATACGTGTATGTGCATAATAAAACAAAGACGAAAGTTTTTTTTTTAAATGTGGTCATATAAATTAAATGATTTCGCATTGATATTTTTCATTTACAGAAATATCCTTAGGTCCCAAATATTTGTTTCGTCAAAATAAGAAAAAAATGGAAATGAAGTAATGCTCTTTACGAATATCAGATAATATTATTTGAGCCATATTTTCAAACAGAATAAAATATTATTTTTTGACATCTCATCAAAGATGAAGAAGAATATGGAAGCTAGGAATTTAGGGGGCTGACGATAGTCATAGTCTGGTTTAAGTAATCACTTAACACACGTGTGACATTCGCCAATTCTACCTATTATTGACAACCACACTACTCAAATTCTTGGAAGTTCCATACATATGAACCAATTTCGAAACGCTGTTCTTGAATCACTACAACTTCACTTAAGATGTATATTGGTGAGATGAAAAGAACCTTTTTTATTGAGCAGAAACTCTTATATTAGTAGGTGAGGTCCGAATCCTGGATTATAATCACATGCATGAGAAACGCCTGAAAAAATAATTTTCCTCAAAATGTTGTAAATAATAAAAAAAAACTGGACCAGAATCAATTTACTATTCGGCGTTTCAGTAAATATCTAACGGATGTATATTGACAACACTATTCGATTTCATGAAACAAATGTATTTTATTAATCAAATATTTGCATTGTCCATCGGACTGATTTTCCACTAGAGAAATTTATTTTACAACGGATGTCATTTTACAAAAATGTGTCACCAAAATATTCCATTTTACCCATAAATTGTTAATTAGCGTCCAATTGACGTGTATCAGAAAAGCCAACAATTAATACCAAAAGCTTCGACGATTAATTATTTATTGATTCAAAACATAATATTGTTTCAAAGGCACGTTTACTGCCCGAATTATTGGCATTACTTTATTTCTATTACTAAATGGCATCCAGCCAATATCGACAATTTGCTTAAGACGAGAAACGAAACGTAAATATTGACCTTTTGATAAATATAAATAACCTTTTTTAACCATAAAAAATACCTTATTTCTATTTTTTTTACGATGTACTAAGTACGATGAGACTTCGTTAAACAAAGAGTATACGTTTCTTTGAGTTTCAGCGCTATACGAATCAGAGTATAACGAAGTCATCTTAACGTCTTAATAATGAGTATTAGTGAAACTAAATGGAATAAAATTTATGTAAAAAAGATAATATTTTTACTTTTTAATCATTTAAGATTAACAGGGCTTCAGCTGATCATATGCTGGTTTTAGTGATCACTTTATGCACGTGTTTTACCCATGATTGACAACTACACTACTCAAACTCATATTTACAACACATATATATTTACCCCAAAAGCTTCGAAATCTCCCACACGATGACCGATCAAATTAAGGCAGCAGCAGGCACCTCGGTTGTTGGAGCGTGCAGCTCAGTCAAGGGATAACTGTAGAAGAGATATATTTATGTGTGTATATATATGTATATATATATATATATATATATATATATATATATATATATATATATATATATATATATATATATATATATATATATATATATATATATATATATATATATATATATATATATATATATATGTATATATATATATATATATATATATATATATATATATATATATACATATATATATATATATATATATATATATATATATATATATATATTATATGTGTGTGTGTGTGTGTGTGTGTATTTTTTTATGTTCAGAGCAATGTCATGTTGACTACTTAGACATGAAAAGGAGATGAAATTGTATTGAATGTTGGTGAAAAAAACGGACAAAAATTGTATCCTACTACTTCAAGTAAAATGAAATAATACAATTTCTCATTACTACAATATCCATTGTTCGCGAACTCCTTAGCTTATTGTATGCAGGAAGGTATTGTAATGGGGTACCGGAAATACTCTTATTATATCCTATAATACCATGCCTTTCTCGGATGACTGCAATCATATCCGTCTGTTGGGAGTGCCGCGCCATTTCTCGAATTCCGTCTGGTTGACTGAGTACTGCCGTGCCTTACAACTGACGTAGGAAATTACTCCTGATGGAAGATATACGTACAAGCGCGGATTATTATTTTTCCTTCTTCCGATACATATTATCGACCCCTACTATTTTTACACCCTACTACTGCAGATATTAAACATATTTTTTATGTTATTTGGTTATTTTTTTCAAAATTTAATGTTATTTTTTATTAAATCGTATCGCAACGAATTGTGATTTACTTTTTTTTATTTACATATATAAAAGCAATATCTGCGCTTTAGTTACAAATTTCTGTAGAAGGCTCAATTTTATTAACAGCATCACTAGTCTGTTTTTGTTTGGTTTAAAGATATCGATTGTTAGAAAAAAGACTGCCAATGTACATTTACTACGTACAAAAAGCTCAAATAAATTGAGAAATATTTTTTTTTATAAAAAGCACTTTGTGGCAAAATGTATAACTGTTCCATTAATTAATTAGGGAGTTACTTCATGGTAACATTTATCCATTTTTAATTATAATTTTACTAGGCAAATACCACTATTTCTTAAAATCTATTGTGATACGTGTTTCCATGTATTCCGCCTCATTTTCAAACACCGTATTTGAAAAATCATAACTAACAAGACCGCTATAGTATTAAAAAAATTCCATTTTGTAAACAAGATTTCACGGGCAAATAAAAACATCGTTTTTTTATATATACACACAAAGAGCCCACAAATGAATTTTTATTTTGCTAAATTCATTTTAAATCAACGACTTATAATAAAAAATCATAGCTTCCTACTGAAGAATTGTGTTTCGAAAATGACAACATCCTAACAATATTACACGCCTTTATGACATATTGTATCATATCGCTTATTCTCCAATACCGATATTTTTTGTGACAATTTTCTCATTTCTTCTCTGGAAATAAATAACGAATTTTGTCATGCGAATAAAGATTTCATCATGTACCTTTAGTTTCTTTTACTTAAGTTTTATATATTTATTAAAAAAGATAAAAATATTCTTAATACCTTTTATAATGGTCAATTTTATATATAATGTGTATTTGATATTTTTTTTAGCTGACTAAAACTTTTTTAAATTGATTTCTAAAAATAAAATGTCTTATGATTACACAGAACTATTCAGAAATTTTCAAATACTTTAAAGATGTAGCTTTGCCCTCCACATACACACATGAGGACTAAAGTCTCTTTTGCAGTACTCACATACATATAAATATTACTCATTGAAAAGCAAACAAAAAAAACAAGAGTATTTTCTCATGAGGTAGTTTTGTCAACTATATGCGGAAAGACATAATTAATAAAATTAAATTTCTTCATTGTCTCAACTTGAATTGATTCACTCAGCATACTGATTGGAACAGCATGAAATTTTTATATGAAGCAACCAGATCCGCTAATCCTACAGGACCTATGAAGGGACCGCGGGCAGAAGTAGGAATCTCCATTTTTCCACAAGAGATAAAAACAACTTTTCATTATGTCTACAAAAACAATTTTAAAAAAAAGCTATGGCTTGATCATTTGAATAGTCTAATATACTAAGATAATCCAACGGGAATTTGGAAGCTGGCGAATAGATGGAATGAATTTTTAATTGTTCTTTCGAAATAGATAATTCCCTCCACGATTACTGAAGTGTCTAGAAGGGCATTATTTAAAAGAGATAAACCGACAGCTGCAGCTGACTTGCGGTCGAGTTTTCGCAGAATGAGACTTTTGCGGCAGCTTCAAGCAATTCCTCTCGACTGTTTCAAGCCACTTGTGTATTCCCAAACTAAGTTGGTAAACCTAAATGTCACATCAATTTATATTTATTTTTAAAAATATAGGTGTCCCTTATACTGGTTGTTGTACGCCTCGGTGTATTTTGTTTATTTTTAACTAATAAATAATTGAGTTTTTGAGAACTTTTAATAATAAATAAAAACAATTATTGTAAGTATATAATAAAACAACGAATGTACAGTTTTTTTAAATGATATTTTATGATTATCGGTAGCGAGGATTAGGTTATTGGTCTAATGAAACAAACGATTAAAAAATCTATAAAATTGTTTAAATTTAGTTTTATTTAATTTTATATTTTGGGGGTAAAATGAGTTATGTAAAATATTGGAAGCTGTGGTACCTTAAATACTTGTTTATTTTATTTTTTGACATCTCATCAAAGATGAAGAAGAATATGGAAGTCTGGGCATTTACGGGGCTTACGACCGTCATAGGCTGGTTTAAGTGATCACTTTACACACGTGTAACATTCACCAATTCTACCCATTATTGACAACCACACTACTCAAATTCTTAGAAGTTCTATATATATGAACCAATTTAGAAACCTTGTTCATGAATCACTAGAACTTCACTAGAGACATCTATTGGTGAGATGTAAAGAAGCTTTTTATTAAGCAGAAACTCTTATATTAGTATGTGAGATCCGAATCCTGGATTATAATCACACACATGAGAAACGCCAGAAAATACCATTTTCATTTTTATTATTAAGCTTATAATTTGACCAGATAATTTATTTACTTGTTTATTTGTATTGCATTTTATTTTAAGGTACATTTTGCGTATATTATTAGTTTTTATTACTTGAGAACTTTTGAAGCAAGAAAATACCTAGGTCCAACTGAGATGAAACATCCTTTGTTTTTATATGAAAAGAAACGGAAGTCTGAGCATATCAGGGCTTACGACCCGACATATTTGGCTAGTTTAAGTGATTAGTTTACATACTGGCGTAACATTCACCATTCTACTCATTATTAAACATTAATATTGCAATTACTTTTTAAAGGTATGTATGCAATGATAATAATCCAGTATCCGATACAACAAAATATCATTATTTTTTTTTATTTTTTTATTAACTGTGACGATTATAATCGACAATTTAATTTACAATCTTAATATACAGAGAGTTTAAGAATCTATTGCAATATCCGCCATCCATTATTTGTTCGTTTGTATATAAATCGTCGAAAAGTATGAATAAATAGCAAATGAAACAAAATTATAAATGAAAAAAAAAACATTTATGGTAATTGACTTTTAAATTGAAATTTCATAAAGCGCGGATAGCAAAAAAAAAGATAAAAGGATTTTGAAATAATGTCAAGAAAAATTAATATGCGCCGATATGAATACAACTCGTTAGCAGATCCATTTTGGCGGATTTCTACAGCCGAGGGGGTTTTAGACGGCAAAGGGAAGCTGCGCGGCGTATAAGGTTCGAAATATCGTGCTTAAAGCTTAAACGTCGTCACTTGAGTCCCATCCAGAAACCACCCTTGCAAGAGCGTGATAAAAAAGCAATCAAGGAGAAATGAATCGGAAGTCACCTCTTGTAAAATGACGCCCGCGCAAACATATCGGAACTGTTTTTGGGTGTTTTTGAATTATTATAAAAATTCAGTTTTTGCGTATATCTACAACATTTTGAGTGTGTCCAAATAAATACTTGCTCACAAATCAGGATTATCTCCAATTATTTAGTTATTTTTCATATTATTTTTGGACATCCCTTCACATTTAGATGAAAAAGAATATGGAATAATATTTACGTGTCTTCAGTGATAACTTAAACCAGCCTATGACGGTCGTAAGCCCCGTAAATACCCAGACATCCATTCTGCTTTATCTTTGTTGAGATGGTAAAATTTTTATTTTTTTATTTATTTATTTAAGCATAAACACAACTCACAAATTATACAATATTACCGATAAGTATTTTTCATTAGTCCTTTTGGGACATAAGATTAATGTAAACAAAACCGTAAAACAATTAAGTTAATGAAAAATAAGAAAACGCAGAGCGAAATGTTAAATATGAAGCAATTAATTCAATTTTTCTGTACGTACAAATTATTCTAATGATTACATTTTCAAAGAGAATTTGTTCTCATTGATTGCAAACTTTTCGAGTACTTGGGGTAAGAAAATACCTAGTCTTATTCTATCAAAGTTTTAGAAGTTCTACTTTCAATATTTTAAGACATATTTTATGGTAAATTATCGGCCTCCAGATGTGTTCGATTATTACTTATCGAGAGCCAGAAGCTCTCCACTCTCTCATAAAAGGAGGCAATCTACCCTCCGCCTTGGATGACACCAGATAAATATTGCCTCCAATATTTATGATCTCCTGGTACATCTAGAAATCGAATTGAGGGGAAGAATGAAACTGACAGGGACTGATGAAATCCACTTGTTGCGTCCTAAAAGGTTAGCCAGACACTTCGATTTCGGTAATCAATAATGAACACTCATCGTTATTAATTAATCTCAAATCTCAACATTGCGAACATCTCTCTCCGTCTAAAATAATTCAATTACTTACAGGAATTTCTAGGTTTAAGATTACTGTTAATAATGATAGTTATATTATTGGTTAATGAGTTACTAATGCGCAGTAATAGCAAGTATTTAGGTAAGGAACGCAAAACCTCTACAGAATATACATATAAATCGATATTATTTAAATATTCAAATTTAACATTTGTTTAATATTAGTTTTGAGTTTATAGATGTAAACACGACAAGTTTCGAAAACTAGAGATGTTAGAGATGAAATTAGAGATGAGATAAAACTAGAGATGAAATTCCAACTTATTATTAACTAAATACAACAGTTATTTTTATAGCAGTTTCTTTTTTGTTACTAATCCAGAATTATTTGGGAACAATCACCCTTTTCGTGTTCACCGTTGAATCCATAAAATACGTAAAACTTATCGAAAGAGATACTAAATCTTCATAATCTGTAGGCTGTCGTGTTTCCTTACAATATCGGTATTTCTCAACGGGGAAGATAAACTCGGGTTCTTGTCTCTCATCCATTGCAAATAGTCTTCTTATCTATCGGAATTGATCTTTTAATCCAATATCTCATTATATTTTCAATACCGTATATTGCTTTCGTAAGTTCCTGAGGATTATTTATTCGGTTTTATGTATTTGATTACTCCAGCATTTTAATAGAACATATATATATATATATATATATATATATATATATATATATATATATATATATATATATATATATATATATATATATATATATATTATGATTACTCCAGCATTTTAATAGAACATATATATATATATATATATATATATATATATATATATATATATATATATATATATATATATATATATATATATATATATATATATATATATATATATAATATATATATATATATATATATATATATATATATATATATATATATATATATATATATATATATATATATATATATATATATATATATATATATATATATATATATATATATATATATATATATATATATATATATATATATATATATATATATATATATATATATATATATATATATACATACATATTTATAGTCTTCTTCCTTTTCTTTAAATCCTTATCCACACCCAATGGTGTAAACGTAGTGTTATCTTGATCGTTTACATATGAAGGAAAGATGATCAGCCCTCTGCTTCAAAAACCAGTCCAGGGTTATATTGAATAAATATTAGAGTGAAAAAATCACTTTTGTGTATTTGAGAGCGTGCTCACCAGTACACTACGAAGGCGGACAAATGTATAAAACAAAAGATAAAATAATTCCAAATGGGTTTAAGTCTTGTACATTGAACTACCGTTTAAAAAATATCTAATCATTAAAATTCAGTCAAACACATTTTTTCATTACGCTTTATTACATGTTGAAAAAATATAATATTAAATGGTGAATGTGTAAAATATATATTTTTCTCTATTTCTATTTTCTTATCAAACAAGTGAAAGCTAACTAAAAGTGTGGTATTAATAATTGCTGATAAAATTCAGAGCGAAAAAAATATTTCATGTTTAAATATCTGTATTTTCCATTCTTTGCCGTTTTCTTTCTCCCTGAAGACATTAATAGTATTAAATTGCCGATTTTGTGTCACTCCAATCGTTTTTAAATTGAATTTCTACCAGATCGGAATTAATTCAGGATGTTGAAAACCACTAAGTTACTAACATTTCAACTAGATATCTTCTCTCCGTTAGTAACGCATGTAAATGGGTTTAATTCCTGTATATATAATTCATGATCAGCAAGGGAGTCTAGCGTAGTTTCATCATTTCATTTCATCCTAACTCGATCTTGCATAGTTGAGAAGTACAATATGGTACAAAATATTGCAACAAATAATCAGTGACGTTAAAAAACACAAAAAAATCATTTTCATCTCACCAGCACTTTAATATTCTTGTAATAGCGTGCGAGTAATAAAATTAATGACTTTTTTGTAATATTAAGTCGTGAAATAGTGAATTATATGCAAAGTGTTTTTTTTGGTTTGCATTGTTGAATATTTTATCAATAACATTATTTATTGATTCGGCATGTACTTTGTGGGAAGACTTGTTTTTTTTATTAAACACTCGTATAATACCACTTAATGAGTTTTATTTCATTACTTACGACTAGTTTCGAGAATCACAGATATTTTCATCAATAAATTGTAGATTCAAATCAATGGGTATAATTTTTAGACTCCATCAAAATCTCTTCTTTTTAATCAACTCTAGGATAGAATATCAATCAACATTAAACTGTAGGAGTTTATAACGATAGTACTTAACAAAACAGATAATGAAATGAACAAGAAAGAATATTTACCTACGAAATGATTAATAAAACCATGCAAAATACTTATTGTAGTATTCTCATTAATACTTTAACTAACTTTTTGTTTAAATATTGATTTCTAAACGCACAAATAATCTGATTTTCTTAGAAATGGTATTTTTGTACCTTCTTTGGATTTTCTTCTGTTTTTTCTCATTTTTAAATCCTGCTTTTTTCTTTACAAGAATTATAACTTACAAAAAACATAATAACTTAACATTGTTTTTGATTTTATGATGTTGAATTCAAAACACATTTTGTTCTGAAAAAACGTTTTTCATGAATTAGACCAAGAAATTATATAATATACAAATATTTAAATATAAATATATAAATATAGTATATTAAAAAATAATTTATTTTATATGGTATTTGCTTTCACCCATGTCGAGCAGACAATTTTTATCCAACGTGAAATATTTTAAAATAATGAGTCGTTTCCCAGCTGTCTAGTTTGTGTTCAAAAATAAATTTCCTTCCAATGATTGGCACATGAATAGATTTTCAATGCTAGCAAGACCGATATTCTTTCCTACCCTGCGGCACATTCAGAGTTACGATAGGGAGGTTCTTTAAGGACACATTCTGCCGATAGGCAAACTGTAAACAATAAAGCTTGCTCAACTATATACGTAGCGCTTTACTGTCGCAACTAAAAAGCTAAGAGTGGTTTTTTACGGTAACGTTTTGAATCTTTTTTTTTACAAGGACACGAGAAGCTACTTTCTCTGATTAAATTCTTCATAAAGGGATTCTTTATTATTTTTTGACATCTCAACATAGATGACGAAGAATATGGAAGTCTGGGCATTTTCGGATTTTTCGACCGACATAGCCTGGTTTATGTGATCAGTTTACACACGTGTAATATTCACCAATCCTACCCATGATTGACAACCACACTACTCAAATTCTTGGAATTTCTATACACAAATATGGTTCCATTTTGAAACAGTGCTTAAATCGCTAGAATTTCACTAGAGACATAAATTGGTGAGATGAAGGAACCATACTTTCGAAGGTAACAATCTGTGTGATGATTGATTTGCATCTTTTATTGTCAATATACATCTTTCTCTATCCTCCATTCGTCTCTTCAACTCGACGTATCGGCTGCAACTTGGTTCATATAGGTTAAATGAAGTCGTCTTCTGTAGTTTGTGTCCTCGCACATACCTTCCACAGTCGTAAGAAGCTAGTCTAGGTGTCTTATATTGTAACCTATATACATCATTTTCAAATACCGTAATACGGTGCTTGAATATAATGCTGAATGCATCGAACACGTGTTACAATAAATTTAAAGAAATAGTGGCATTTTCCGAGTAAAACTCAAATTAAAATAATTTTCTACTTGAAAAAACTTGAGTCAAAGTAAATAAAAAAGCAAAAATATATTTACTTAAATTTTAATGCGTGATCTTGACACGTACCATTTTATACATTCACAGAATAACCTTAGTAAAAACCTCCTCCCTTGAGATTCTCGGGGGAGGTTTTTCATTGCCTTGATACTTAATTGAATAAACCTACGTGATATTATTTTTAAAGATAATTGTTTATCTTTGTAGCTGCAAAAACATTAAACCTCGAAATGTCACGGAGAAAATATAATCAACTTTGAAATTTGAAGTCATGTCTTGAATGTTGTCTGAGAGAAGGTTAATAAATTACATTTCTCAACTAATTATTTCGTTAATTTGGGTACTTTAATCGCCTTAAACAATTTTCCAAGACAGTCAATATAGCGTCGTTGACTTTTTTTGAAATAAACAATTTTGCAAATAGGCGATGAATTCTTTTTAAAATTTAATACGCTTTCAAATATTTGGACGATGAACCTTTAGACGAATTGAAATTTCGCTAAACGGACCCGAATGCACATGAAACTGATTGAAATGTTAAATTATTAAAGTTAAACTCTTATGAACTTTATGAAATAAAACAACTTTGTTTTTAAACCACTTTTTATTGGTACATTTTTTCTCCAACCGGTTTCGACAAGAACCTTGTCATCATCAGGGCTTAACGTGTGATGATGACAAGGTTCTTGTCGAAAGCGGTTGGAGAAAAAATGTAGCAAATAAAAGTGGCTTAAAACAAATTCGTTTTATTTTATAAAGTTTATAAAATGTGCTACAAAGCATCTGCGAAAAACATTCAAGAAATTTGTATAACTTGAATTATTACAGAATATTTAGGTTGTTTTCTTATTATATTTTATATTCGATAGATAATTTAGTTTCATTTAATTTCATTCGTTTATATGTCTAAATTCAACAATAAATACATCATTCTTCAGTAATTACTTCTCTGTCCAAGCGGCCAGACTATGGAATGAATTACCTACCTCTCTTTATAAAAATGCACCTTCTTTAATAACTTTCAAGAAACGTCTGAGACATGACTATTTATTATCAGAATCCTAACTGTCCATCAAACCTCCTCCCTTAGTTTCTCCCTCTATCTCCTTCCCTAAACTTCCTTTTTCCTTTGCCCTCCTTATTATCATCTTTTGTTATGTATGGTTTTTTAAATGTCAATTTGTAATTTATGTTTTATATCAATGTTCAAGAACTATCTACCCTCTGATTGCAAACTGATATACTTATATGGTATCAAACGATTTGATCAATATCACTAGTCTGTTTTTGGTTGGTTGGAAGAAATTGCTTTTTGGAAATAAGTCTGCCAATGTACTTATTTCTTTTCTGTTCATAAAGTTTGAATAAATAAATAAATAAAATAAATAAATAGATGCAAGATGCTCATTTGACCAAATATACCTTGGGAGCTATTTTTTAATACAATTATCTTTTCGCTTGATAACTTTATTTTCTTTGCCAAACGAAAAACGAATATGACGATAAAATAATGGTTGAATCCTTACCTTTAATATAAAGTTTCTTTAAAAGCAGTCTTTAATAGCTGTTGTACAAGGCCGTACAAAACAAAGTCCTTATACCGACCCTAAATTATATTATATTTTTTATATTTTCTCATTTGTTTTTTTTTTAAATATGCTTCTTACCTTATATTTTTCTCATTTATTTCATTTAAATATGCTTCCTATGCCTACTTTCATCCGCCTCCGTAGTGTAATGGTCAGCACGCTCGGCTACCGTTCTGGAGGTCCCGGGTTCGATTCCCAGGGGGGGTTAAATAAATATAAGTGATTTTTCACTGTAATATTTATTTAATAATACCCTGGACTGGTACCTGAAGCGGAGGGCTGATCCTCTTTCCTCCAAATGTAAACGATCAAGATAACACTGCGTTTATATGAAGCAGTGCTCTATGCACCATTGGGGTGCGGATAAGGGTTTATATATATGCCTACTTATTATATTTGTTTATCGTTATTTTATTATTTTGCCATGTATTAGTTTTGGTTATTTTTTTTATTTTTTTTTCGTAACATTATTATTTGTGTTCCAGTCTTGTTAACCTTGTGTCCCAAAATGAGTAATAGAAATTACTCATCGGGAATATTATATTTATGACTTATGTATGTAATATGTTTTGAAAAATTAATGAACGTGTGGAGAGCACGGGAAAAGTATGAAGATATAACGAGGTAACTCTTTCTGTTTTTTAATACAGTTTAACGTACAGGTTTAACAAATAATTTGATTAGAATTATGAATATTTCAAATGAAGATTTTTTTCTAGTTGAGAATATGGACGTAAGACTGTTGTGATCATTATGCACTGTGTAAAGTGTACTATCCTGCTCATGACGAAACAACTATATTTCAAAATATCTAAATCTTTAAAAGCAAGGTTAATTGAAAAACGTATTGAAAGAATTTTCAATAAAGCTTAGTTATCGATATTCTACAAGCTTTTGGCGAAATTTTCATTAATTAGGCTATTATTATTCTCCAGTTATTCTATGCTTTGCGTTTTCCGAAAGGAAGGCCTACCTTCAAGGCTCTTATGAAAACAATAAATATTCTGTACAAATTTATTCACATTTAAAATAAATCCCACGAATCTTTACTTGCTTTTATCATAATAACAAAAGAAAAATGAATACACAAATTGATGGGAGATTCAATATTTATTAATTTATATTGTATTTTGCGCAATGTTCAATCAATATCTGAACTTACTGCCGTAAAACAACGTTTCCTGAGCTGTCAAGCATATAATTAATCATGAATAGCCTCAAAAAAGAGAGAGAGAAATGATTTAAAGAAAATTTACCAATACATCCCCTTGACTTTTTTTACATTTTTGTTATATTATACTTTTTTCTTTGTTTTTTTCAATTTAAGTTCAAGCTGTTAAAATGTTCGATTGGTGGTTTAAATACCAATGTTAGTGATGATTGACTCATGGCAAAAATAGCTGAAAAACTCAGTTTTAATGTTTTTAATATCTTAATTTTATTACGTTTTTGTGTTTAAAATACATTCTTAAGGAATAGAAAAACATATTCATTAAAAGATGCATGTATTTTGGTAATTTTTATTCAATCCAATAAAATTACTCGTTTAAAAAATATACAGTTACCGAGTATCCTTCGTGGAGGGGTTGATCGTAAATACACGTAAAACATATATAGTGAAACCTCGAAAACTTTAAGAAAACATTAATGAACATCGCCATTACCTCATTTCCAAAATTCGTAAAAGGAAACCAACTGGACCTTGAATTCACATAAAATTAAACTCTTTTATTCTGTAGCATGTAAATAAGGCTAATGAATGGCTTAGAAATCCATAAAATGCGAAAAAAAACTTTTTTAGATACAACTTTTGTAAGCAATACAACGTTTAAAACTTTCCCCATCCTCTTGATATTCTTGTTAAAACCTCCACCTTTTTACCTTTCCCACTCCGTATTAATCACTCCACTTCTTTTAAATATCTCAACAGCTATATTTACTTTCCTTACACTCTACTGCTAACTGTATTGTATCATTCTTGAGGCTATTCTCTATCACCTCCGTTACGTCAACAGAATACACTTGAGAAAAAAATGTTATCATCTTTACAGTAACCGCCGACTACACGGTCTACCCCGTAATATGATTGCTTTATTTGTAAAAGTAATTGTTCTTGAAAATGATATCATTTTAGAAGCCTGGTTTATTAATAAACTAATTAGGTACCTACACCATATAAAACATATGTATTTATTAATATCAGTTTTATAGGCAGGTGCTGTGGCGTAGTGCAAAATGAATTCAAGAAAGATTCATTTTCAATTGGTCTGGGTGTTTGTAATGTAGTTTTTACATTTACCTTCCATATTCTTACTATCTTACCTGCAGAGAAGCATCTAAAACAGACGCTTTGTGGGTTATTCCTTAAAAAATAATATTTTAAAAAATAAATCAAAAACAAAAAACAACAAAAAAGAAAAATAATATTTGTGAAGCCATTCGTTTGTGAAAGAAATATATTTAAATAAACATTTTTATATCCATATTTATAAACACAAGGGAAATATTTGTGATATAAAAGGGAATCTAGGAGCACTGACCCAAAGTAAGGGACACTAACCACGGAACCACAACTCGGCTTTTTAACTCATTTACTTGCCTGTGTATCTGTTTTAGATAAATTTTGTTACATCACTATTTTTTTAAAGTAAACAGGATATAGGGGATGCAAACCATATTTTATTCCAAAAATGCTCTCCCAACATAAAAGGAGAACTTTATAAATAGCTTAATACGGGCAGGAATTCAACGACCCACCCAAGTATCCACACCCTTGTTTCTCATCCTTATTCTAAATTTTGGGCATAATCTCTAAAATGGTAAAGCTGAAAGTATGAATTTATTCTCTTTTTAATATTTTTTTTCTTTTGTATGTGAATGAAAATGAGAATCGATACTGGCAAAAACATCCTTTCACTGGGAGACTGCCAAACCAAAGAATTATATTGAAGTCAATAAAACCAAATTCACTGTTTATTTTACACTATATCAAATTGATGTAATTTTAAGATGACGACAAATTGAATGGTGTCTACATCAATATGCCGATGATACCGTTATTTTGGCAGATAATATTAATGACCTCCAAATTCTAATCAAAAGAATCAATGATGCAGAAATAAAGTAAAGACTCAACATAAACATTGGAAAAAAAGAAATGGTTACTTTTAAAAAAATGGCAACATTTTTAGTTATATTAGTATACAACCATTAACCGAGATTTTTATGTTAACCGGTTTCGAGACGTACCCGTCTGTTTGTCAGGATAATCACTAGAACAGCATGCAAACAATACAACCTGTCACCAACATAACACTTTTCACACACTTACAACTACACAAAATATTTATCACATGGGATTTTGATCAACCGACGAGCAACATGCACTAAGGTATGCAGAACAAACATGCATTAAAAGCCGAAGTCTAACATACACATGGTTATATTCTTATATTACTAACATCTTTTTTTTTAATATAAAAAAGTAAAATGACTAACCACAAAGTCAATGCTTAAAATATTAATAATATTAAGAATAAAGTTTGTGGTATTCAGCCGTCAGGACCACGCAAAAGCATGTCTCACGCTAAATGGGGCTAATATAAAGAGAGTCAAGAAATTCAAGTGTCTTTGTTGAAAACGTCGACCTAGAAACCGAACTATAATGCAGAACAGAGGCCGCTCGTATAGTTTTCAATAAAATAAGAAATATATTTCATGACGATAACCGCAATCTAAAACTTCGGTAATGAATGGTTAGATGTTCAGTCAGTAGGTACTTCTATACGGAATTGAATCGTGGATCCCTAAGATGATAAATGATGCTACCTCATAGAATGCTAAGCATTCCATGGACCAATATGGTCAGCAACGTGAATATGATCCAAAGAGCAAGAGTAAGAAGACAGTTTCTGACTGATTCAAGGTCCGTAAGGTGTCGTATCTGAGGCATGTGTTTAGAGGAAAGAAGTACGAATTTTTCACCTAATCATAAAAGGCAAAATAGAAGGTTGATGAGGTGTGAGTAGAAGACAGATCTCCTGTTTCCGGAATATACGAGATTGTACGGAGATCAGAACCGTTGAGGCTCTGTTTAGAGCTGCTCGAAACAATGACAATTTCTTCATAGTGATAGTCGATGTCAGGGGGACCTGACATGACACGCACAGAAACTTAAGATGATCATTATTGTAAAAAAGTCCGGTTTTACTCGTAGTATGAAATAAACATTGTAGTGAAAAGTAAACTAATTTGACCCCCTTAATAATCGAGCTCAGTGTGTCCTACACAATTGCCGAACTTGGTAATCACTTACTACGGAGGCACCCAGTTACGTAATAGTTTTAAAAACTAACTACAGAAGTTCGCCGCCGCAGAGTTGTTCGCGGACGAACAGATCTCTAAAACCCGTTCATATACAATACTCGTATATATACATATAAAACATTGGTTGAGTAATCGAATCCGTTTTTGCCCAAAATAAAAAACAAAGATACTCATCAAAACACCGCTTCTCTGAAAGGGTGTGTCGAAAGAAATGAACCCCACATCAATATGTCTTCACAATCAATATTCACCTCTTTCACATTTTGCATCTCCTCGTACATTTTTGAGCTCTTAGAGTTTTACATCTATGTATTTTATTTATTTGATTCTCTAGCATATGTTTTAATTTTTTTGTCTCTAGTATATGGATTTTATTTTTTTTATTCTCTAGAAGAAGGTTGTCGACTAAAATAATTCACGATTTATTTTATCTCCTCATACATTTTTGAGCTCTTAGAGTTTTACATCTATGTATTTTATTTATTTGATTCTCTAGCATATGTTTTAATTTTTTTGTCTCTAGTATATGGATTTTATTTTTTTTATTCTCTAGAAGAAGGTTGTCGACTAAAATAATTCACGATTTATTTTATCTCCTCATACATTTTTGAGCTCTTAGAGTTTAACATCTATGTATTTTATTTATTTGATTCTCTAGCATATGTTTTTTTAATTTTTTTTTTCTCTAACAAATGTATTTTATTTATTTTATCCTCCAGCATATGTATTTTAGTTATTTTATTTTCTAAATCCAGAAGGATGTCGACTAAAGTAATTCACGATTTATTTTTTTAAATATTTCATTTTTTGTGAGAAATGTGAGGATGAATAAAAGCCGAACGTGATATTTATAACACATACCCTTTTCGCAGAATAAGAAAATACACAATATTTTCTCAGAAAAAGCTGATTTTATTGAAATGCTAATTTACTAGGCGAGGTAAAAGGAATTGTTAACTCATTTTTTGGACAAAAAATTACTTACAGGATTATTTATTCAGTCTCTTACGAAATCTTTATTCTACAAGTACATTCTCGAAGTGTTCACATATTATTTATGATTTTATTTTTAAGGTTTTCTTTATTTCACTCACTCTTTCTTTGTGGCGTTGAGTCAGATAAATGTGTCGGGTTGTGGTCCCGTGGTTAATGTCGCGGACTCATGAGTCAGAGTTTCTCGGTTCAAACCCACTCTGCCACAAATTGATATCTATTTCTAATAATGAGCCTCTTAGGCTCACAGAAATAGTATGAAATTGAAGTATTTTAGTAACTGATAAAAAATAAATAATAAACAAATAACTCTCTTTTATTTAACTTTAATGTGAGGTTTATTTTTTAACCCAAATCGGGAGTACACAATTGAGTTTTGTTTTTTTTTTATTTGATATATTTACATTTTTATTTATAACATAATACATTTGAATCATTTATACATATGGAGAACTTTTGTATTTCGATTCGCTGTGCCTCTCCATAAAAGAGACTGTGCTCTTGTGCTTGGAGAGGGACTTACACTCGTGGTTTAATGTTATATAATAAAATATATAATAGTCTTTTTTTGTATATTTTTTTTAAGATTTAAATGTAAGTTATATTTACTTTAATTTTTATTTTAAGTATTTTTATATCATCTATTTTTTATTTCTTTAGGGAGTTTATTGAAATGTTTGATAGCCAAATATTTGAAGTTTTGCTGAAATTGCTTGGTGTTGAATTTTGACGTAAAAAATCGTGTTTGAAAAAATGTTTCCAACTGTAATGTATTGAATTTTAGCTTAAAGTTGGCAAAAAGGATAAAAGTAGACTGAATGCGGTTGAAATGCGATCTCTCGCATGTTCGGCAAAACGACATATGTTAAATGTTCAAATGATGATAAACATAGAATGCAAGTCTGAGATAAACTTTATCGATTAAATTAAGAAAGGGCGTATTGAGGTGGTTTTGGCATGCGTATCGATCGAGTGAAGAAGGAACGGTAATACAAATTTATCAAGCCAATTTGGCTATCAACAGAAGCAGAGGAAGACAAATATTTCAAATACTTGAAATTGGTTAGGTCAGGAGTCAGAATAATCGGCGTGTATGTATGAAAAGGTATATATACGTGGAAAACTTGGCACTTTTAAGTATTTCACATACTTGAAAACGGTAAGATCAGAATTTGAAACAATAGGCGGGTATGTATTACGAAAAGCATAAATAATGAAGAAACAAAGGTTGTTTGCAAAGACTAGTTGATGTTACGTTCTATTCTCTCTGCCTACCTCTGCGGAAAAGTGGCGTGATGGTCAAGGAAAATAAAATACTTTCTGTTATTATTTTTTTTTGCATTTATGTCTTTCAATAAATAAAAAAAAACAATAATTGCATATTTTCATTTATGATTTTTTTATTTAAAAAAATCAACTTGTGATTACGACGCATTTTTATACAACGCAGAGTCGCGACATTCCTTAAAACAGCTACCACAATGCGCCATATAAATTTATGTGCCTAAAAAAAGTATGCAAAAATTTCGTTTGAGCGCTGATCTGCCTAAAATGCTATAATATACAACCTAAATTGTATCCACATTTGGAACATATAAGCTAACAGCTACGGAAACTGAAAATATTAACTGTTAGTGCTTAGTGCTCTACATAAAATGAAATGTGTCAATTAAAACAGGCGCCCTCGCAATAAACAATACGATTAAATTTAGCTCCGGCTCTGTTTAAAGTATTATATTTATTTTACCAGCCCTGGAATATTTACCCAAATTGTATTAAAGCACTCCTTACCCTAAGATAATTGCAAACACACCCCCATTCGCCCCAGGCGTCACAAAATTATACGGACAGTATGCAAAGACAACCTCGGAAAGTACTCCCAGATTAAAAACGTTCGTGGTTATTTAATGCTACTATAAAGTGACCAGTGACTTTTTTATTTAAACTCTTACTATTTATGTAAACCTGATACTGAGTATTAAAAAAATGGTGGATATGGGTTTTCTGGTGAAATTAAAACAATTAAAGAGTATTTTTTACAAGAAGTACACAACTAACACTCTTTTGTAAATTAAACAACTTTGTTTTAACCACTTTTTTATTTAAAAAAAGGCGTTAAAACAAAGTTGTTTAATTTTACAAATTCATAAAATGTGCCACAAAGTATCTGCGAATTTTTTTTTAAAAACTAACACTCTCCTTATCATTCATCGTTCACTTCGTGCAATACCACTTAAAAGTGTTATTACACAATGTGAACGACGAATGATTAGAATAGTGTTATTTAACCAATCCACAAAGTTAACAATGCTTTAATTTACAAAAATTAGTACACAACTACTTAGAAAGGAATGTAAGGCTGAGTTTGAGATGGTTGAAAAGGTTAACAACTTCTTTTTGTGATATTTTGGACATATAGAGCGAATGGATGATGAAAACAATAGTAAATGGTTGAATTGTATTTGATAAATGTGAATGGAAGAACAGATCATAGACGGCCAAGAAAGACCCGACCAAATCAATTAGAATCTTTAGTCTATGGAACTAGAAGATGTATGTCAGAAGAGAGTAAAAGAAGCTTTCCATCCACTATGTTCACCCCTGCAGAATGTGGTAATAGTGGGAGATCATAACTGTTAAAAAGTTTTTTTATCAAATGATTTAAAAAAAAATACTTGGTACAAACTTTTTAGAAATAAATTTATTTAATAAAAATAAACTTTAATTAAAATAATATATTAAATCCATTCGATAACTACTGTATTTTAAAACTTTACAACTTTTATATGTTGTTTTTCGTTTTTAAAAAAATACAAGATTCCGAATATTTTTCTACAAAAGTATTTGTAAAATCGATGATTTAATTCAAGCGTCTTACGTCGAAATTTCTCACTAGATTATTTTTTTATTTATTTCGTTATTTAAAATTACATACGGGAATACATTTATGTAATAAAAAATAAATAAAATCATACATAAAATCTTTACCATAACTTAAATGGAATAATTTTTAAAATATGCTAATTTAATTCATTGACTTTTAATTGATTTTGTTAAAAGATAATAATAAAATCATCTTTTTTTAACCACTGCTTCGTTGCGTAAATAACATTTTTACAAGAATTTTGTATAGCCTGGAGTCCTGGTTCCAACTTTTATATATGAAAGTGAAGCATGAAGCAAAAAAGGATGAAAATAGGTTGAATGCAGTTGAAATGCGATTTCTCAGACGAATGTGCGGCAAAACGATGTATCATAGATATTCGAATGGTAAAATAATGAAGGAAAGCAAAGCTAAGATATGTATGAATTATCGAAATTATGTTGATATGGTTTGGACATATAGAAGAAATGAGTGAGGAAAAGACGGTTAATTTATGAGACGAATGTAGCTGAAAAAAGGAGCAGAGTAAGACCGAGAAAAATTTTGCATGAGCAGGTGTGTCAAATACTTGAAAGCGGTCAGGTTAGGATTTGAAATAATCGTCGGGCAAGTATGAGGAGATGCATGAACGTGGAAGAGGCGAAGAATGTTTGCAAAGACAGAGTGGTGTGGCATTCTAGTATCTATACCTACCCCTGCGTGATGGTTAGTTAGTTCGTTTGTCTTGCCTCCCACAAATATATGAAGAAAAAACTTTATATGATGTTAATATTTTATTTTACTTACTTTTTATTTAATTAAGTACCTATATCTTTATGTTTCATATTTTTTCCATGAACTTAGAACGGAACAATTAAAATTCACTCTTTATTTAGTTTAATATAATATTATAATTAAAATGCCACTTTTCTTTTAAAAATCACTGCAAATACTTAATTATAACTTAAAATCAAGTCCAGCCGACACAATAACTTAATTATAATGTCTACCGGTTTCGAAGCTGACCGCTTCTTTATCAAGACTGATTAATACTAAAACTCTATCTACTAAACAATATTCAAAATATTTTTAGCTTCGAAACCGGTAGACATTATAATTAAGTTATTGTGTCGGCTTGTGGTCCCGTGGTTAGTGCCGCGTATTTGTGCAAATAATAAAAACACAACTATTTCTCTCTTTTTTTTAAATAATAATTAAATATTTATGGCGATTTTTAAAACAAAGTTACATTTTAATTATAAAAGGGAAAATCACAAAGTTAGTGATTCAAATATAAATTATAATATAATATTCATGGGCACAACTAAGCTGGGTGTATCTACTTGTATTACGTTTCAATGTATTTTTCGTTTTTCCCCTTCTTATTTCACCGCTCTCGGATCCTACACCAACACACTGCCTTATTAATTATAAGCTCACAGTACCCCCGAGTGTTTTTTCATCCGTAATGAAAATACTGAAACGTTATTGTATCCAGCACGATATAAATGGACGCAAAGTCCTTGCCGGACCCCGGATGCGCAGATTAATGACTCTTGAGTCCTGTATCGGTCAGCCACACTCCTCTCACCTACAATTAAACCGACCATTTTTAATGTTTATGTTTGTCTATTTCAGGAAAATTAATTGCACGGATAAATATTCCATTTTTGAGGATTAAAAATTTATTGTAATCCATTTAACCAATCAATAAAGACTTTATATAATTTATATTTGAAGCACTAACTTTTTGATGTTCCTTTTTATGGTTAAAATGTAACATTGTTTTAAAAAAATTGCCAATCACTTAATAGAAAATAATCACTCATTTGATAAAAATAATACAATAGAGGACAAAAATTAGATTACTTATTAGAAATTAAAAAGGCAATGAATAATAATTTACAACTAATAAATACGCAAGTAAATGATTTTGCTAAAAGTCCGTTATTAAATATGTTTCCAATCACTCATCATCCCTGATCCCTTTTGACTGTGACTGCCAATCAATAAATAAAATAAAGCCACTTGAGATCTACCTAAGCTTCTTTCCCTAACCGTCAAAATATTTTGAATATTGTTTAGTAGATAGAGTTTTAGTATTAATCAGTATTGATAAAGAAGCGGTTAGCTTCGAAACCGGTAGACATTATAATTAAGTTATAATTAAATATTCATAATAATAATGTTTATAAAGTTTAAAGATGTTAAATTTAGTTAGTTATTTATTAAGGGCAAGTTTTTATTAAAATTAAAATGTAACTTTGTTTTAAAATCACTATAATTTAAAGTGATTTAAAAAGAAAGTTACATTTTAATTACAAAATGGAAAATCACAAAGTTAATGCTTCAAATATAAATTATAATAAGTGTGTATTTATCAATCTCATTATATTATTGTGATTTTTAGACAAGAGCACAGGGGTTCCATGGGATCAAACGCAAATGGCTCCAATCACGCTTTTCATCAACTGTATATTGCCAAATAAACCAAATTTACATAAATGCCTCGAAGCATGTCAGGTTTCCCATTAATTATAAATTCGTTTGTCGGGAAATAGTATTTAGTTCCTATTTTACGCGAATGATTAACGTAAGCAACAACCGATTCACTGTTAATGGCCATAAAATCCGCCATGTTTGCAGAACCAGAGTCGAAAAGCTTACGTAGATACAAACTACTCGTTTTAAATGATAAGGCAATCGGTTAGCCCTTTTGCTCGGGATCTGCAAAGATGGCCGTTTTCGGAAAAGCGTGAAATATGACGGCGTATACGCGGTGACATTTTCGTGTCAATGCACGCTGAATGTGACTCCGGGTGATGAATGCTAATATTATGTCGGTTCATGACGGCACATAATCACCTTCTAACAGCTCGGCATTTTATACGGAACGTGTTTTATGGCAGAATTAATACGCGCGATTTCAAATATTGTTTTAATTTCCACAATATCCACAACGAATATATTTTTTTTTATTTAATATAGTTACATTTTTTGGTACAATTTTATGTATATCACTCACTCCCTTCAACAACGTCATATATCAAAAATCGTCAATTTTCAGTTGTGCATGTTTTCGAAATGCCCATAAAATGTACTATATCCCAGCTCGAGCGGCATATTTTTA
This sequence comes from Brachycentrus maculatus, assembly GCF_059751285.1. NCBI lineage: Eukaryota > Metazoa > Arthropoda > Insecta > Trichoptera > Brachycentridae > Brachycentrus > Brachycentrus maculatus. The sequence continues at coordinate 174,875 of NW_028281195.1, forward strand.
ACTTAATATTTACCCGTTACAGGGCAGAAAGTGTTTTTTTGCATTTTGAAGAAAATGTATTGTTTAATAATTTTTTTTAATTTACAAAATATTTTTCAAATGGATAAAAAACCTTTAGGATTTACCTTAAAAGATCTGTTGCACAGTAAAAAGTTCAATAAGTGACTAGATATTTATTTTTAATACATTTTATTATCTTCTTAAACTTTAAAAACGATCTCCTGAAGAATCAAGAATCTCCTGAAACCCTGATTTGAGAACAAGTATTTGGACACACTCAAAATAATTTTTTTTCATATACTATAATGTAAAAAAATATTGTAGGCATACTGGCAAAAGACGTAAACTCTAAAATCTCTGTTTGAATAATCCTTGTTGTTTAAAGCTTTTAGTCTGAATAAAATAACCGCTATTAAATTTTAAGTTCAATTTACTTATAAAACCACATAAATATGACATTTTCAACTACTTTATAGAATGTTGAAAACTTTACAATTCTGGATCATTAAGTCAAAAGTGCATATTTTCGAATAAACGTTTTTTGTCAGTTCACCCACGATATACTAACATTAAAATACTTTTATTCTTATTTCATTCATTATTTTGTGACAAACTTAACCTCTTATATTTGTAACTAAATCCATATACTTTTAAGTTGGCTAGTCTGTGTACTTCGCATGCCTCCCGAGAGCCTTAAAAAGGTTGCCTCTTTTACAAAGCAATCTTTTTTGGGTTCCCGCCTCCCAGGATGCTCCCTGCTGACAATTCGTGAACTTTGAGACGCGGACCTGACGCGATATAAGTACCTGGAGTCAGTTTGTGACCTCACATGCTTCAGGAAATGGATTAGTTACATTTTATTTTCTCAAGGGACTCAACGTAGCTGAGCGTACGTCATTCGTATTCCATTTAATATTTTCCACTCCTAGTTTCATATGGAGGGCAGGACTGATGAACTTACTTTTTTATAGTTGCTGATAAAATTAACATTATGATCGTATGTGGTGGTATATGCACCATTGAGTGAGAACAGGGGTGAGTGATACGTTTTGAGATTAAAATTCATAAAAGACCTCCACATTTTTGTCGTCGCTTGTATAGTAATTTGTAAATTACCTTACATGGTCTATATTGTGTACCTTATTAATTTTGTTGTTATCTTACGCCATATCTTGAATACCCGCAGGCAAAGAATGTTATTCGTTAGTCATAAAAAATTCAAATAACGTTTTTATATTTCTCGTATGTGGTTACACAATGTATTTGTAAATTACCAAAATAAACTATTCTTATCTCAATATTGTTGATATTTAAAGCATTTACTTAGTAGTTAGTAATTTTTACTAATATTTTTTTTTTCAAAAATGTAAGTAATATTAGTATATAACCACTCACCGAGATTTTTATGCCTATCGGTTTCGAGACGTACCCGTCCCTTCGTCAAGAATACTACCACGGCATGCAAACAATGCTACCCTTCACTACTATAGCACTATCCACACACTTAAAACTACACAAAATATTTAACACATGCGCTTTTTGGTCGACCCGAAGACCAACATGCACTAAGGGTTGCAGCACAAACATGCGTTTAGAGCTGAGGTCAAACATGCTCTTGTGCATGTTTGACTAATATCACTAACATTTTTATAAAAAAAGGAAACTATTCTATTTTTTACAACATTTTAAAACCAAATCCAAGATCTTATCCTCATATAAAGCCTTATCCTTTTTATCCCAAAAATTCTTGTATTTACATATCCAAAAACACTTTCACGCAAAACATACATATTATTTTATAACATATAAAGATGAGTTTTCAAAAATACTGTATTAACACAACAATTTTTGTGTAAATAAAGTATATTTTACAACATTTTGAGAACGAGTATGTCCAAATACTTATTCACAAATCTGGATTATTTTACTGGTCAAATTATATGCTTAAATAAATCTGCAATTAGGAGCATTTTTTACATTACTTTCTCAGCAAAGATGAAGAAGAATATGAAAGTCTGGTTATTTAAAGGGCTTACGAGCTTCATATGCTGGTTTATGTGATCACTTTACACACGTGTACATTCACAAATTCTACCATGATTGACAACAGCACTACTCAAATTCTTGAAACTTCTAAATGTATTTATCGAACTCGAAACACAGTGTGCAAGAATTACTAGAGACATTTATGGTTTGATAAGAAAAGCTTTAATTGAGCAAGAAACTATTTTATTTGTGTGTGAGTTCCGAATCCTGGATTATAGTCACATATTTGAGAAACGCTAGAAAACATATTTTCCAATTTTTATTTAAGCTTACAATTTGACCAGTTAATTTATTTACAACGTTTTGAGTGTATCCAAATACTTGTTCACAAATCTGGATTATCTCCAATTAAAAGTTATTTTTTACAAACGTTATATATTTTTAAACCCTAATCCGCACCAGATGGTGCAAAGGGAACTGCATCATATAAACGCAGTTTTATCGTGATCGTAAACACATATAGGAAAGGTGATCTGCCCTCCGCTTCAGGTACCAGTCCAGGGTAATATTGAATAAATATTAGAGTGAAAAAATTACTTTTATTTATTTGATCCCACCCCTGGGAATCGAACCCGGGACCTCCAGAACGGTAGTCGAGCGTGCTGACCATTACACCACTACGGAGGCGGAATAAAAAAAAAATCAATATCTGTGTTGTGTAGGATTTTGTCTAGACTAAAGCCAGTCTGGTAATTTCGGTAACTACAAAATCCGGTCAAATGAAATATATGTAGAAAAAACTGTGAAGTTATTATATAATTATATGCTGTTTTCATTTTTGTACATTGGCGTCGGCTGATGTACCAAGACATTTATATCACATAATTATTTTTTTAAAGTATTTTGATACCTGATTCAAAATAACCTATACCAACTTTGGTACATTTATCATTCAGCTTAAGACATTCCTGTCTAGTTTAATAAATACGTCAGGTAATCAAAAATTCATTTTTCATCACAATCATTAAGATCGTTCTATTGTTTTGAAATGAACCATTTAAAACTCAAATTCTACTTACTTTACAGGAAGAAAACTGTCATTTCGTTAATTTATATTAAATTTACAAAGCATTCCCTGATATTAATTTATTTTACATTATTTGTTTATTTATTCATAAATATATATTCGTATTATTTTTTGACATCTCATCAAAGATGAAGAAGAATATGGAAATCTGGGCATTTACTGGGCTGACCACCGTCATAGGCTGGTTTGAGTGAACACTTTACACACGTGACACATTCACCGATTCTATTCATTAGTTACAACCATATTATTCAAATTCTATATTGGACTTATATATAGACCTGAACACTAATGTGCATTTTTGTGGGGATACTATTAATAGTATTATATTGTAAAAGAAAAACACTTGTTCTTTCACATGAGTTTATTTTATTATGACGACTGGTTTCGGAGGCGATGTCAAAATATAAGTTTATATGTAGACCTGAAGATGGAAGCATATCTTTCAAAACTCGTCGTCATAATAAAGTAAACTCAAGTGGTAAAAAACAAGTGAAAAACATTTTTAAAACACAAAGTAATCCTGAAAATATATTAGACAATAGTGGCATATAAATTAAACTGCGACTGTTGAAGTTCATATATTGGTATGACTTCCAGATAATTCAAAACAAGAATCAGGGAACATGAATTATGTTTGAGAAATAGAAATTTTTTGGAATTCGCTAACCATTTAAAAGATAATGATCACAAATTTAACCACAATAACGTAGAAATCCTAAAAATAATCAATACCAAAAGCCATAAACTGCAACATTTTGAAACAATAGAAATTCATTAGAATATAAATAACAATAAACCCATTATTAACAAAATGACAATGACTAAAGCCTCCCCCCTTTTGTTTATGTTCCCTTTGAAAAAAAAATATATAAAAAATAAAAATTAAATTAATAAATAAAAATAAGAAACAGCTACTACCCCCTCTTCAACCTTCAACGTCCCAAGGTCCCAACTCTAAAATTTAGAATTAACTTCACATACGGTGTTTGAAAATGATGCGGAATGCATCGAAACACGTGTCACAGTAAATTTTAAGAAATAGTGGTATATACTTAGTAAAAATGGAAAGGATTAAAATAAGATTTGCCCAAAATTATCGAAGTTTCGATTAATCATGTTTACTGGTGTAAATGAAAAAAAATATTCAAGAAAATATGCTGTTTATGTATATGTGGCATCGAATATGATATAAATATATAAAAAAATATAAAAAAAACTGAATCCCCAAACAGGTTAATTATATACCCACAAAAATACACATTAGTGTTCTGCGATGTACTGTAGATTATTTCATTACATACTTTAACATGACAAACACCATTCTGCCGAAAATAAGAACTTTTCACCCCTTAGCTCCCCATGAACGCTTGGCATGACAAATTCCTGGGTACACATTTCTTAAGGCTACCCCTTACTGTCGATTTTTCAGCATTTCGGTGAAATTGCAAATACTAAAAACAAACAAGCGTCAAACTCGATATACCTTAAGCATACAGTTCAGTGCTTTTTGTTTCTTTGTGATTTGGCTTTTTCTTGATTTGATAGTGTTGAAATATACCTCAACGTGTTTTTGTGTGCGTTCTTTTACCCTCATAAATTACATGTTGGAATAAAGAATAAAACAAACACCTTCACTTCACCCAGTATACTCCAAGTCCTTTTATTTTTTTGCTGATTTTTTTAAATTTATTTGTGACCAGTGTGTTAATACTAGTCACAAAATTGATTTGTTCTAAAACGGATATTTATATATTTTTTTCAAGTAAATATATCAATATATTTTCTGATATATTTTTTTTTTAAATAACTTCATATAAAATAATTATTTGCGTTTTGAATGGAAGGGGTGAGAAAAAGAATTATAATTCCATCTTTTCCCAAAAAACATATTTCTCGGACTAGATATCAAATCAACTTTTTCATTGGTATGTCACAACAGTTATATTTATTTTATTTTTCATTTTAACAAAAAAAAATAAGGAAATAATGATAAATTTCTCTAAAAAAAAAATTTTTTCAAAAAATTACCATATATCGCTCACTCCTTTCAACAACGTCATATATCAAAAAACTTGATTTTTCAGGAGATCGTTTTTAATGTTTAAAAATATAATAAATTGTGTTGAAAAAAAATATCAAGCCACTTTTTTTACTTTTTACTGTACAATACATGTTTTTAGATAAAACCTGAATGTTTTTTCTCCATTTGAAATTTTTTTTCTTTATTTGAGAAAAAAAATAAACAAAACCTTTTCTTCAAAATGCAAAAACAACACTTTCTGCCCTGTAGCGGGTAAATATTAAGTAAAAAATATGCTGATTTTGCTGGGATATAGTACATTTTCTGGGCATTCCGAAAATATGCACGGCTGAAAATTATATTTACATTATTTATCTTGAAAAAATTTTGTACAATTAATGGATTTGTAGTCTTGAAAAAGATTTTTGATTCCAAAAATATGTACATGAAACTTGAAACGTATACAGTATGTAGTTGCATTCGAGGGTTTTCAAATTCAGTAAGAAGCATTCGGAGGCATGCGTTCCATAATGAGCAATCCAACTAGCGCCTTGCAGAATAGCAAGTGAGTTCGGCAGCCGGGCTCGAGCGTGTTAACCCGCGTAAAGTACATGTTAGGATAAGGAATAAAAAGCTAACGCAAGAAAGCTCTCAACTGTCACGTGTGGCGGGCTCGGGGGAACGTTGGCCGGAAATGGCGAACAGCTCTCGAGACTCCCCATACAAAGTAGTTCCAGGAAAGCGACTCCTCCTCCTTCACGCCACCTGAAGGGCAGTATTTTGTAAATTACAAATTTCTCGCTCGCCATATTCCTCCACTCGTGTTGGTTCTTTACTATGAATTCTTTATTGAACACCTGTAGAGCATTTTGTTTCGTGAAAGGTGAACGCTTCATTCTCTCACTTTTTCTTTTAAGCGTATTTCGCCCATGTTTCAACATGGAGAGTACATATTTTTTTATGTATCTCGTGAAACACAACTATTCTAGCACAGTTTATTGCAGTTGGCTCTTTCGATTTCGAACAATTGGGCCAACAGTAAAAATGTACCTACACAAAATTAATCTATTTGCATCCTACCCAGACCATGGATTTCTCTTCCATTTCTTAATTTTTTTTACTATTAAAATAAATTTTATTGATATCTCAAAAAATAAATAGAAGTTTATCAAGGTGGAAATATAATAGTTCTGGAAATTTACAAAACATACAAATAAAACCAAAAATGTTCCAGATTAAGCATTTCTCGAAAATACAATTCACCCCTCCTGAGACTCGAACCCGGGACCTCCAAGATGGTAGCCAAACTCACAAAAATAGTTACACTTTTACGAAATCAATTTTTATTTTAAAAACGAAACGGAATAATCGTTACCAGTTTTCACATTATTTTGAATTTGTTCAAATTTTAGTTTACAAATGAATTTTGGTCCATTTAGGCTTAGGTTATTTATATCAATATTTTTTATTTGATATGTGAAAAAGTGAAACAGAATATTTTAGTCTGCTAGTAACAAAACATAATAATTTCTACCATCTATAGTAGAAATTACTTTATTTTTTGTTAACGCCGAAGATGTGGCAATTGAAATATCAGTTTAATTGAAGCATACGTATTTAAAAAAATAGTAATGAGGTTATATTAATCATGGATAAATTGGTAAATATTACATAGTGTATGGAATAATCACGTGAAACACCTAATGATATGTCGTAAGGCCTGTAAATATTTCTGCAGAGTGAACAAATAAACAAATCATTTACATCAATTAAGTATCCTATAAGAAAAGTAAATAAAATCCTTAGTTATTGCTAAAGTGAGCTTTTGAAACGTATTTGTGAAAAGCGCTAAATAAGTTCATTAGGTATTTCACCGTTGTAAATCGCTGCATTTTAAAAGAAAACCTTTTGCTTATTTATTAAGTATAATCTATATTCACATCCCTGAACAAAGCACATCCTTGCTAATAATGGCGGTGAAAAATATTTAAAGAGAATGCAAAATTCTTTTCCTGCTGATTTTCCTCAGCAAATAACAATAGGGGTAGTGGATACCTTAGAGAAAAATAAAGATAGTTTTGCAATAGAAGAAGCTAGTTGGACAGCAAACAGCTTTGTTGAACGTTAGTAAAAGGACTGACGTTGACAGGATAAAAGTTGACACGTCATTATATATTTTTTTATTCGTGACTCTTGTATCTGGAACAAACGTTTTACGTTCGTGTCTTGCTTGACTTATATAGTAACCTTAAATCTCAACGTCAAAACCAAGTAATATTTCAATATCATTATTTTTTGATAAATATTTTATAATAAAAAATATTTCAAACAGTTTAAAAATAATAATAAAACCATATTCAGTTAATTAAATAATTACAGCATTAATTATAGTGCTTTGATGTACAAGATATATACTCTATTTTTCATATTATTTTATGACATCTCATCAAAGATGAAGAAGAATATGGAAGTCTGAGCATTTACCGGGATGACGATCGGCATAGGCTGGTTTAAGTGATCATTTTACACACGTGTAAAATTCACTAATTCTACCCTTTATTGACAACCACACTACTCAAATTCTTGTATATGAATCAATATAGAAACATTGTTCTTGAATCACTAGAACTTCACTAGAGACATCTATCGGTGAGATAAAAAGAAACTTTTTACTAAGCAGAAACTCCGTAGTATGTGAGGTCCGGAACCTTGATTATAATCACATACATGAGAAACGCCAGAAAATATAATTTTCATTTTATGTATTTATGTAAACTTATAATTTGACCAGTAAAAGAATCCAGATTTGTGGATAAGTATTTGGACACGCTCAAAATGTTGTTGCTATATTTATATTTACACGTAAAGCTATTTGTATCATTAGATGAATAAATAAATAAAATAAAAACTTGTTTTAACCCAGTCGTTTGTGTTTATCAATAAAAAGACAACTAGTTTTGAGAACTACGGATGTTCTCATCCACAGGTGAAAATACAAACATTGTAAAACATTTTGAGTGTGTCTTAAAACATATTCACAAATCTAGATTATTTTCACAAAGGAGTTATTTTTTACATTTTTGCAATCGCAACATAGATGAAGAAGAATACCCAGACTTTAAACAACCTTTAAATGCTCTGTAAATACCAAGACATTGATCTTTATTTCCATTGAGATTTTTATTTGTCATAGTTTTTTGACTAAACTTTGTTATAAAGACACCTTTTGTAACGTCTCTTAAGCGAGTATCAATATTTCAATAAAAATATGTAACTTAAATAAAAGTCTTATATTTTTCATATAATTTCTGAAAGTATTAGGCTATCCAAGATAAATATAATTTTTCTAGACTAGTATTCCCATGGCGTTTTAAAGTGCATACTTATGATGCCATTGCAGTATCTACTTGTGCAAGATACGAGTAGGATGCTCGATTTTGCAGCGCCTTGCAATATCCTTAGCGAGACCTTCGATGCATTTTTAATGTAGATTTCACACATGTAAAATATAAGTAAAACTACATACACTTAGGTACATATAAATATGTAAAACATAAATATTATCTAACATTTCTTAGTAGCCAATGGTACTACTAAGAAATGTTAGATAATATTATATATATATATATATATATATATATATATATATATATATATATATATATATATATATATATATATATATATATATAAAGTGAATGTTACACGTGTATAGGGCACTTCATCATAGCGATGTTCTATTATTTTAATAATTTATTGCATATAGGAAAGGTGATTGATCGTAGGCTTTAGGGTATATGAGTATTAGATAAAAAATGCAGTAAATAATCATTTAAATTTATTTTTGCCTCTCTGAAAATTTAACCCGGGGCTTTCAGTATCGTAGCCAAAAGCTCTTACTATTGTAATATACAATAGTAAGAGAGAACAAAAGTTGATACACATCGTACATCAACATTTTAAATAATGATACAATTAATTAAAATTTGTTTTGTACTAATTAATCTATTTAATAACAATGTTAATATTTGTTTGTTCAAATTCTCAAATCTCCTTAAGTTATTCACATATTGATTTTAAATTTTGACTCAGGATTGAATTTAAAAACTACTCTTCTTCTTCTTCATCTTGTTGCAGGCCTTGTGGTCTGTTTTTAAGAGGGATTACTGCGATGATTTTAAATAATTTTAAAATTAGGATTGCTTATTGTCAACAAATAAAGAAAATAACAATTTAATAGTTTTTTCACATAAATATCAGTACAAAACATAAATCCAATACCAGCATTTTTGGTGACAATTTAAATATTTAAATGCAAAAATAATATTTACTGTATTTGCAGGATATATTTTATATTTACCAGTGAAAATAGTTCCCATAGAAGTTTACGTGTGACATGTTGTCAGGAATCAAGATGGCGCCTAAATCGACACATTTCGTGTAACCCCTATCGCACTCGGATGTTGGTACGTCGAAACGTGAGAGCTCGAGGACAAACGCTCAACAACTCCCGTACGAATACATCCGCTCAAAGTTTGCATAACAAAACCATTCAAATGCCTACTGCGCCAACAAAATACTATACATCTATACGAATATAGGTACATAGCTACTACACATCGAAACAGCTAACGTTAATACTTAAAGGTACAGATAGACATGCCACTAATAAAGTATGCCAATTATATCTTCACCACCGCTAAACGCATTTAAATAGACTGCACAACATTTTTAGTGTGTCCAAATACTTGTTCTCAAAGTCTGAATAATCTCCAATTACAGGAGTTATTTTCATATCATTTTTTGACATCTCATCAAAGATGAAGAAGAATATGGAAGTCCGTAATACCCAGACTTCCATATTCTTCTTCATCTTTGATGAGATGTCAAAAAATAATATGAAAATAACTCCTGTAATTGGAGATAATCCAGATTTTGTGAACAATTGTTTGGACACACTCAAAATGTTGTAAATTAAATATCTGGTCAAATTATAAGCTTAAATAATACTAAAAAAATATTTTTTCTGGCGTTTCTCATGTGTGTGATAATAATCCAGAATTTGGACCTCACATACTAATAAAAGAGTTTTTGCTTAACAAAAAGCTTCTTTTCATCTCACCAATAGATGTCTCTAGTGAATTTCTAGTGTATCAACAACAAGAACTTCCAAGAATTTGAGTAGTGTGGTTGTCAATAATGGGTAGAATTGGTGAATGTTACACTTGTGTAAAGTGATCACTTAAACTAGTCTATGACGGTCGTCAGTCCGTAAATGCCCAGACTTTCATATTCTTCTTCATCTTTGATAATATGTCAAAAAATAAATAGACTGTCATTGTACATCATCTCTTGGCATCTATTATATAAGGTTTTGGTTCGTGGATACCATTTTTTCGTCTTGAAACCTTACCTGAATTATGGACAATATGAGCTTTTCCACAGTAGTGCAATTCATTTTGGAGAGCCGATTCTTACAGATTGCCGATAGATTTTCAATAAAGTTTGTGTCTGCAACATTTTTGACCAGTCCAACACGGTTCGTTTTTTTTGTGAAAAATTTGATAATTTTTTTGGATTTGTGGCAGGGGGTTAAATCCTAATGAAATATTCCATTACCATTTGACCTTCGTTTTTATATCTATGATAGTATCTTTTCCAGTAGAATTGGGTTATACTTCTCGCTGTTCATCCTCTCGATGCTGTATGTGTTCAGTTTATACCTTTTTTCATTTTAATATATCATATTTGCACACAGAAGTAATATATAATATTAATAAATAATATCACGCACGCCTAAAGCTAAACACGGTATTGTGATATCAATTGACTTGTTTTTAATGAAGGTACGATGAAAAAGTAGCACGAGAGGCATACAGGCCATGTATCAAAAGTATTATCACATTTAATATCAGGATTATTGATATTCTATTTTCGATATTAAAAACTACTGATACGTAAACAATTTTCCTGTTTATATTACAGAGAATTCACACACAACTGACTTTTACCAATATTTCGCAAAAAACTATTTCCCCTGAAAGGGATTATGGTAAAGTTTCCAGAGAAATAAGGTGCTACATATTATTTGGTTGAAGGAAAATATATTGCTCCTCTCGAAGGCTGCCGAACCTTCAGAAGTTTAACGGGAAGTTTTTCTCTGTTTTTTTAGATAGGTAGTTTGCCTCAACAGTTGCCGAAATATCGATGTGTCATTTTTGTAACAGGAGAAAATCATTTTCTTGAAATTAAATATTTTTCATTCAATATTTTCCATTCAAGTATTAAACCCTCTTTTTAAAGTTAAGTGGACATATATATGTTACATACATATATGCATTAATATTAATACCTCTTATTCTTATATTTAAAAATAAATGATTTGTTTACTGTAAGAAGATGAAAATACACATGATGTAAATAAGGTGTGTATAATAGTTTGTATCACATTGTCATTAGATAACCGAAGAAATAAACTAAAAATGAAGAGAAAGACTAAATATTTTTCTTATTTGCTTTTTCCAATAGTGTATAGCGCACTGTAATTGCGTGTTTTAACTTGGTCTTTAAAAAATTGTTGGTTCAAATAGTTATTCGATGTGGTATGGAATACATTTCAAGAGATAAATAAAACGTAATAAAGAAGCCAATTGTGGACATGACTTTAATGTGGAGAGAAAAAAACCTTAATAAATTCTTCTTCTCCGTCTTATTCCTTATTGCTGATGGTTGTGACCCTTGCAGAAGCAATGACTCTTCGCCAGTTATCCCTTGACTGCGCTGCACGTAGCGCTCCAACCACTGAGGTGCCTGCTGCTGCCTTGATTTGATCGGTCCATCGTGTGGGGATCTTCCTCTCGTTCTCTTTCCCTCCAGGCTACCAATCACAACTACTCGTTCCAGGCTATCCTCGTTGCCACGCGCAAAGTGTCCAAAGAACTGGAGAATCCGTCGGGTACAGGTATTAGCCAGAGTCAAGCCATCCAAGCGTAGTTCCTGGCGAATGGACTCATTGGTGCGTCTAGCTGTCCATGGAATTCGGAGCATGCACCTCCAGCACCACATTTTGAAGGCATCAATTTTTCTGAATAAAAGTTTATAGAAAAATGAGAAAAGTCGAAATGGTAAAGGTAATCGGAGTTGCATACCCAAACTCGTACAAGTTCGAGTAATTTAAACTCTTACATTATAATTTTCTCAAGGGAGTCGTATACACCAGAAGTAGTGTGAACCACTCCCTTGACGAAATGATCATGTTTGAATTATTATACCACGAGAAATTAACCACTTGAAATTCATGAATATGTATGAGAATACTGCATTGTGATCCCCTAATAGTTTAAACTGAAAACTATGCTTTATCTCACATCGGATTATGGTAAAAAAGATATACATAAATATCCTCACGGAGAATACTTACTTGCGTCTTAGCACAATCCATATATCCACATTTATATTTTTTACTGAATTATAAACAATAATTTAAAAAATATTTTAATTTAAATTTTTCTTGGTATTAACCACTTATTCTTAAAATTGACAATGTGTCTCGATTCAATGTGTTATCAAAAACTATAAAAGTAATGCAATCCTAAATTAATACAATGTGAATTTTTGGAATTGGGCCGAATGGTGAACGTTACACAAGCATATACTATAAAGTGATCAATTCAAATGCCATGAGATGTTTAAACTTTCATCTTCTTTCGTAAAAAAAACTATAACATTTCTTTTAATTTTTCCGCTAAAATTGAGACTATATTATAATCATAATTTTGTATAAGGATAATATATACAGCGCCATTTTCATAAAATACCACCACAAACTTTACTATGATTGAATTGGGGGAAAATTCATAATAAATGAATGCAAGAAAGTAGTTTTACATGAGATGACAAAAGTCATAATAAAATTAATATTATATTCTAATAATAATATAAAATAAGGTCATTTTAATATTATTTAGTTAATTTCTTTAGTTTTCAAATTAAAAAAATTGATGCCATATTTTTAAATAAATAATGTATGAATACGCTACTTTTTCATTCTATACCTGAATACTAAGACGGACATACAAAATGGCAAAAGTTTTCAAACTATAAAAATAACGATAAGTTTTCCTAAGAAGGATTACATGTTTTCTCGTCCTCGTTAACTATGACGAATGAGGTAACAGAAAAGTCAAAACTTTGTGAACGCGTTCAGAAATGATGATATTTTATGTACATAATATAATATCAATATAAACCCATACATTTTAAGTACGAAGGACAAGCAAAAATAACAACGCTTTAATTTCGGTCAGACTCTAAAAACAATTTCCCAATACCAATTTACCCATCGATAATATTAAAACAACATTTGTTTTCCACCGTTCGAATAAAACTAGCCTTCCATGAAAATGTACACCTTTATTTAATAAACCTTACATTTCGTTTTCCGTAGATCAGTAGAAAGGAAAGTTATGTAAAACCCTAAATTGCGTCTGGCAGAAATATCTTCCTCCATTTTGTATAAATATTTCTTTTCTATCCTCAATTTTACTGAGCAAGCTCTTCTAGGGATAATGAAACGAACAAATATTATCCCTTCGACTCGTTTCATTCATGTTTTTGTCCTCATTCTTGGTACATTTTGTCTCCGTGGAAACCATGGTGACAACTGGGCAACTTTCAGAAAAGGACCCCTCTCTGACCGCCTTGACTTTTATTACACTAGTAAACAAGTATTTTATTTGAATAGTTTAGTATTGACTTCACTAGTATTTTATAGACACAACCTTTTCAGACATTAAAAGATAGCGATTTTTAATTAAGATCTTACAATAAGTGTTTAATTATGAATCTTGATTTGTTTTAGTTTCTATTTTAACTTAGACTCAACTACATCAGACAAGTAAAGTATGGACTGTATGCTTTATCTCTGAAAAGATTGTTTATTCAAAATTAAAAAGATATTTGGATTACTTGGTCATATTTAAAACTTTAAAAACACAGCAACGAAAAACACTCATTTGTCACAGATCGTAACAATGTTGACAAAATAATAAAAGCAGTTAATACAAATGATATTTGACATTCATTGGAAAAACAGTCCTTAAATAAATAAATAAAATATATTCTTTTATTATTAGTTGAAACTTAATTTTTAACATCAGAAAAAAATAAATTCAATTACGATTACAGTGTTACCACCAATTAAAAAACATGGAAACTACTCGATATAAATATCAAACCATTTATTACCTTTAAATTTTTTACGTTATCGATTTGTTAAAAATTGATTTTTGTTTATTTAGAAATGTGTATTTTATTACAAATATAACTTTAAAAATATTATTTGATTTCATTTATTGATTTGGCAGTCACATTGAGGTAAAATCTATCCATTTTTATTTAATGTTTTACTTAGTAAATACCACTATTTCTTAAAATCTACTGTGACACTTGTTTCGATGCATTCCGCATTACACGGTATTTAAAAATGTTGCGAAATGCATCGAAACACGTGTTAAATTGATAATATAACCCTTAATAGTTGTATTACGACATATTAATTCTATATATTTTTGATTTGATCAATTTATTTTAAATCTTATTATTTTTGTACGACGTCTATTTAGTGTATTTGTACAATATATGCTAAATAATTAAATTTAAAAAAACAACTTGCATTTTTATTGGGGACGTTGCAGATTAAAAGTTTTTTTTTTACTCTCAAAAAGTCATTTGTTAAAGCTGGAATCCTGAATATAAAGCATAGTTAAATGTTCATGGTCGCTGTACCAAAGTTAATCCTTTCATTGTAGATTTATACGTATAGCATAAAAACACCCCCATAAATTTCCACGATTCTTCTTCTCCCTTCTGTCGCCGCAGTACTTTTGTTCATTGCACTGTAGGAATATACCATATATATTATGGGGAAAAATACCGAACACATGCTGCCATTACAGAAAGCTAGAGAGAAAACTACTACACAGTTTTCTCCTATACTAGTTTAAAGTTTTAATAATTTAGTTTTGCTTTT
>NW_028281195.1:195000-217500 GCF_059751285.1 Brachycentrus maculatus
TAAGAGTTTCTGCTTAATATAAAGCTTCTTTACATCTCACCAATAGATGTCTCTAGTGAAGTTCTACTGATTCATGAACAAGGTTTCTAAATTGGTTCATATATTTAGAGCTTCCAAGAATTTGAGTAGTGTGGTTGTCAATAATGGGTAGAATTGGTGAATGTTACACGTGTGTAAAGTGATCACTTAAACCAGCCTATGACGGTCGTAAGCCCCGTAAATGCCCAGACTTCCATATTCTTCTTCATCTTTGATGAGATGTCATAAAAATCATATATATATATTTATATATATATATATATATATATATATATATATATATATATATATATATATATATATATATATATATATATATATATATATATATATATATATATATATATATATATATATATATATATATATATATATATATATATATATATATATAAATATATAAATATATAAATATATATATATATATATATATATATATATATATATATATATATATATATATATATATATATATATATATATATATATATATATATATATATATATATATATATACGAACTGTAAAAATGCTTACATCTAAGAGTTTGAATATAAACGTTTGTATTCAAACACGTAAATTAAAGCATCTTTAGCTTCCAAAACAAGTTACAATAATGTACTTAAGTAGTAAAAAAACAAGTGTTTCATTTATAATTACAATCATGTTATTTGTAAACACAAATATGAATTATTTCCTAATTATTTTACTACATACAAAATGTCATTATCGCGAGCTTCAAATTTAATGAATTCACATTGTCTGGGGGCTATGTAAAATATTGCTAATCCATACTATAATTTAAACGTAACATCGTGTAATAATCAATTTGTAAAAATTTATGAAAGAGAAATACTACCTACTTTAAGTTACTTTTTATCTGATAATTTTCTCATGATATATTTTTGAATTTTATTCATATGAACTACAAATATTTTTTTTTGTTTTGTTATTGTATTAGACTTTGTTTATTTATTTACATTTATCGTACTAAATATAGACATTTACATAAAAGTGGGTTTTTTTATATATGTTATATACATACCTACATACGCAGTCAAATGGAAAACTTTCAGTCCCTTGTTAATAAATAAGTTCATGTTTAACCAAATACAAAAAACTAAGACTCACACCATCGATATGTAGAATATGGACGCGTTAACACAGGAGAGAGGCATGGGCAATGATTTATACGTCTTATGACAAAATTATTTGCAAATTTAACATTATATGTAAAACTTTTTATAATTTTATAGTAACATAAATCGAATCACTAAATAATCCAACACATTTAAACGTTTTCCCAGATTTCTGAAAAGACCCCATAATGAATCTAAAAAATCTACCAAATTTTCAGATACTAAAATTCCGTGTTAACATGTTTTTTCTGTGACTTCGATTTCTGTTTCCGGAGTCATCATATATGAAATAAAAAGAGGATTTTATATTTTTTAAATATCTTCAGTGCCCAGTCAACTAAAAGTTATTGAAAATAACAAATGTACAAAAAAGCTTAGTATAAAAAAATATCTTATCAACAGAAATCAGTCACTTTTCATCTTAAATTCAAGCCGCCACATATTCCCATAAAATATATTTAAGCAGACCTTACCCTTACTGAAAAAATGTGAAAGGTTTTTTATCCTCCATTAACTTTTTCTGACAATTTGATCTAAAAATCAACTAACCATCAACTACTTGCTATCGTTTTTTTATATTTTTATTTTATTTTATCATTATAATTTCATATCATAATTCAAGTCTGTCTAATTCCCTTTGAGGTAATATTTTACGAAAATGGAGTTTTATGAAATATGCAAAATCATTATTTCTAATAAATTGAGTATACTTTGAAAAATAAGTTTATTTTCTTTTAAATTATTAATGAAACACTCGTTTTTTACCACTAGTGTGGTAAAAAAAATGTAGGTAGTCTTGGAAGCTACAGATAATACCATCTACGGGTTTGAATGATAAATCTAATTATGTAGGTATTTTAATATTCGAACCCGTAGATGGAAGCATCTTTAGCTTCCGAAACTAGAAGTAACAATGTAACACTCAAGTGGTAAAAGAAAAGTGTTTTATTTGTAATTTAATCGTGCCTTACCACACATTGGATTGCCAAAACAATACAAAACTTAATTATATTTTGATGTTAAAAAAAATCAGTTACATTTATTATTTTTAATTTAAGATTTACTTAGTAAATATCACTACTTTTAAAAAATCTACTGTGACCCGTGTTTCGATACATTCCGCATCATTTTCAAACACCGTATAATATATAAACAAGTGGTATTTACTAAGTAAAACTCATATTAAAAATGGATTAATTTTACCACTATGTGACGGCGAAAAAATAATAAAATTACAAGTCTTCTTAATTGGTTTTTATTATAAAAAACGCTAAAAAATAAACATTTTGACAATTGTCACGGCATTTTCAAACTACATACAAACATTAGTTTGAAAATGGCATAACAAGACGAAACAATTGTCACAAGTTGTTTTATGTGTATTTGATAATAAAATGCGTTTAGAAGACTATTACAATCAGTGTTTGATTTTAATATAAAGTTTATAAAATAAAATGGGGTTCTACAAATTAAACTTCAATTCTATTTATTTAAATATATTTTAATTATTACTTTTAAAAGCACTTTATTAAATTATTATTATCCTTCGTTCCTGCTATATCATTCAACGCCAGTCTAACGATGACATACATTTTATAAGCGGTTTGTAAGGAGAACGGAACGGAAAAGCCTTCCAAAGTAACACTAATACCAACATACACTTATGAAATTTCTCTCAAGTAATTTGAATGGTTTTTTCATCCCTTAGCTTCGTGGCCGGGGTGTTCCTACGCCACAACGACACCCCCGTCGTGCGGGCCTCGGGCAGAGAGCTGAGCTACGTCCTGCTGGCCGGCATCCTCATGTGCTACTGCGTCACGTTCGCGCTGGTCATTAGGCCGAGCGACTTGGTCTGCGGCGTACAAAGGTAAACTTTCCCGGCCTTTTATTCACTCACCCACTATCATGCCCCGACGTCAAATGAAAATGTGTCAAATAAAAAATCCATTTCACCAGGTGAGAAAAAGGCAGACTTTATTTTCTTTTGACACTGGTTACGTGGAACAAGGAAGTCCATTATATACAGCAGACTAGATTTTGCAGGGCAAAACTAATCATTTATTTTTTCTCATCTCGATGCGACGTAACTAATTTCGGAAAATCAATTGATGGAAATAAATTTAAGTATTTATTAACTAACTATCAAGCCACTACCCCGTAGTGGTAAGCAGAAATAATAAAACTCCACACGACTCTATCTTTGCTAACATTTTTCGCCTCTGGCACATTAATTTATCTCCTCATTATCACCAGCCGATTATTTCAACTCCTGACTTGACTGCTTTCGAGTGTTTGACTTACCTTATCTCAAGTTTTCCACGATCTTTTTCTGCATTTTTTTAAAGTGAGAAATACACAGATTATTTTTTTCAACTCTCTTACATGGAATAGGAAAGTCCACGATAAAAGCATGATAATATGAAAAGAGGAAAAAAACACTTCAAATTTATTAATCATTATCAATGACCCACAAATACACATAAAGCTGGTTTTTATGATTATAATAAATATTACATATATGCGAAAATCACATATATAAGTTAATTACTTTTAAATTTCAATTTCAATTGCAATTTCAGCAAAACTTCAAATATTTGGCAATCAAACATTTCAATAAACTCCCTAAAGAAATAAAAAAAATAGATGATATAAAAATACGTAAGAAAAAAATTTAAGTTCTATACATTCAAATCTTGAAAAATATACAAAAAAAAAATACTATTATATATTTTATTATATAACATTAAACTACGAGTGTAAGTCCCTCTCCAAGCACAAGAGCACAGTCTCTTTTATGGAGAGGCACAGCGAATCGAAATATAAAAGTTCTCCATATGTATAAATGATTCAAATGTATTATGTTATAAATAAAAATGTAAATATATTAAAGGAATAAAAAAATTAAATAAATAAATGTAACTTGAACCTTTTTTACTGAAATTAATTCTTTGTGGGCCATTTGAACTTCGTATATTAAAAATAATATTATGTTTAATTATTCGAAGTACGACTTACTAAATTGAATTTTATTGATATATTTTCTTTAATTATGAATACTGTTTTCATAAGTTTCTACATAAACTATAAATAAATGAAATAGAAAATTAATTTTCATCCAATGTATTCTAAAACATCAATGATGATTAAAGCGTAACATTATCCATAAATGAGTTTTCGTAATAACCTGAAATATTATGTTAATGAATCGATGTTTCACCTCGGTCCAATATTCAATTAATTCTGTATCCCCATTATCCACACACACACATACACACATATCTTTATACTTTGCCAAAAGTGTCGTTGGTCCCGTGGTTAGTGTCGCGGGCTTTCGAATCTGAGTTTCTTGGTTAGAACCCACTCTACCTAATTACAGGGCTTTTTTTTTCATGTTACGCGGCGGAACGGCGTTCTGGCACCTTTTTTCAAGGATTTATTTTATTTTATTTTTAAAATCAATTGGACAAAGCATTGTTTGTGCAAACGTAATAACAATATTTTTTTAATAATTCGTCAAAATTATAAAATATGCTATTGTAATGAATATTTAAATGATATTAGAATGAATTTTTTTTAGTAAATAGCTTGACATTAAATGAGTTCGGGGACCTTTTGTGTTTAAATATAATAATAAAATAATACCAAAAAAATTTATATCCCAGCATTACTAAGTGATGCATGCAATTCTTAGTCAGCCATTTATGTTTTACAACTATCGTACTATAAAACGAAATGTTTGAAAAAGCCCCGTTTTTTTTTAATATGAGCCGCTCAGGCTCACAGAAAAAGTATAAAATTGAATTACTTTTGTAAATGGTAAGAACATAAATATTTCTCTTTTTTACAATAAAAAAAAACGAAACACTTTTAAAATTTATTTCGAATAATTTAGAAAGATACATTACATACGTGGGCTAATGTAAAATAAAATACAACCTTTCTTTGAAACCGTTATCCAACAACAAAAAACCTGCCTATTTGACAAGTTAAAGAATGATAGCTGAATTGGATTGCTACATGAACCGATATAAGTCAAAGGGTACCAAAAAAATCTGCTGAAAACTTTTTTTCAGAAGATATATCTTTTTTGTTAAGTTCCTTACCGGCGTACACGGGTCTTACCTTGAAGCATTCTTTCTTTTTCCCCCTTTTCTCAAGTTATGACGTGATCGCACTTCTAAGTTGGTATCTGCTTACCATTTACAGCAGGATATAATCAAGAATCACGATTAATATTTTAAACTGCGTTTCTCACTTTTAAATTAATAAAATAAGCACTCCATTTATTTTTTTTTCTTTTATACCACGCGTCGGCGTCGTTGTGAAATCTGTCAAATACATTCGTGATTTTAAAACATGCTTTTTATTTTCTCTTGTTTTTTTTATGCTGATATTTTGTGGCATATTTTATAAACTTTTAAACTCAATCTTTTTTAAACTACTTTTATCTTTGGTACTTTTTACAACTGATTTCGTGAAGCACCTTGTCATCTTCAGAGACAAACATATCCATCTCTGAGTGGTTAAGCACAAAGTTTTACTTTTATTTTATGGATATATGCTTTTTAAGTTAGCTCAAATAACATATCTTTAAAATTAATGAAGTGAATTTTATTTTGTTAAAATATTTAAATCTCTTTTAAAAACTATTGCTTTGAAATGTTAATACAACTTTGCAACCAAATATACCCGGATATTTTTTCCTATCCATTCGTTCAAAATACAACGTTTTCAGTTGTCGCACGTTTTTACGTGCGACAAATAAAAACTGTTTTTTTTTTACTAACAAAATAGCTTTTTTACACTAATGGTAGCGCCATTTATTGAACGTTACAACAACATACGTTACACTTAACATTTCTCGAAGAAATATTAGTGATTTATCACTCGAAAAATATTTATTAATTATCATCCTAGACTGATACCTGAAGCGCAAGATGGATCACCTTGTTTTCATGAAAGTGACGATCAAGGTTACTATGCGTTAATAAGATGCAGTGCCCTATGCATCATTGGATGCAGATAAAGAATGCAAGAAGAAAAATATACATTTTTACTTTTAATAAATCAGTGTCTTACTTTGAATAAAACACCTTTTTTATTCTAACTTGACATTTTAATTGCCTGGAATAATATTCACTTCTTCACAAACATTAACATGAGAATAATGAAAGATGAGTTTTCTTTTTTATTGTTTGCATAATAGCATGAAATACGTTGGTTCATGGTTCAACTGAGGGTTGTTATAAAAGCTAAAATCCACTTGATCAAAATTCCCATAATCGTACCCATAAAATGGTTTTATAATAAATATTGGACTTTCCACACCGCAGTACTTTTACGAGTCTCAATTTTCTTGCTAGAAATACAAAGAAAAACTTAATACCACTCTTTGATAAAAAGCTTTCTTGCAAAAAGCAAGCACGTCTTTGTGTAATTTGTTAAGAGGAATCACTCTTTTGAATTTTTAAGCTTTCTGCAAATAATGATTTTCGTTTTTCCAGGTTGTATTTGTACACCCCCGTTTTCGTAGCTACAATATTTTTCTCGTGATATTTTCACAACCCTTAAAAAACGGGTTTTAGTCACTTTACTCATTTATCAATTCCAGAGTTGAGTTTGGGCGTGAGAAAAAAGTGAGAAACGAACATTTTTATCCATTTACAACATTTTGAGTGTGTTTAAATACTTGATTTTGAAAAAAAAAACAAAAAAAACAGCCTATGACGGTCGTCAGCCCCGTTAATGCTCAGACTTCCATATTCTTCTTCATCTTTGATGAGATGTCAAGAATAATGTTTTCCAGAAATGAAGAGATTGATAGAGATAAAGAAAATATAATGAATGAATGCTGAAAACTAGAATGAATGGTGCACAAAAAATAGTCGTGGCTAACAAAAGCCTAACAGGGAAAGCTAAACTAGAGTGCACAACTTCTCGCTATAAAAGCTAATGTATGGAAGGGAGCTTAAGGTTGGGATTAAATGTAGTCGTTAAGCGATCACTCAGACGAATGTGTGGCAGAAAAATTTATTATTCACGTCCAAATAGTGAAATCAAGAGTCAAGACTGATATAAACATTATCAATATAGTTAAAAAATATTTGTTCAGATGGTTTAGAGGTGTGGAACAAATGAATAAGTTTTTTTTTTAATTAACAAAAACAGCGACTTGAGAATATGGAATAAATGTAGAAGGAAAAATCTTGGCATGATTATGTATTTTGAAAACATGAAAGTAGTCCGGTCAAAGATAGGAGTGCAAGAGTTGTGTATAGTGCTCTATATTCTCTGCCTACCCTTGAGGAAAACCTCGCTAAAATATCAATATATTTTGACGTGAGTATAGGAATTCACGATATATATATATATATATATATATATATATATATATATATATATATATATATATATATATATATATATATATATATATATATATATATATATATATATATATATATATATATTTATAAATATATCTTTATATATATATATATATATATATATATATATATATATACATATATATGTACATATATATATATATATATATATATATATATATATATATATATATATATATATATATATACATATATATATATATATATATATATATATATATATATATATATATATATATATATATAAATATATATAAATGTTCACTTTATTTGTCTTATTGTTGATCTATTTCACAGATGGCTTGACGTAAACATCATTAATCTTAAAACACTGCGTCTTTTTTAATGAATTAGTCGCAAAGTAAATTTGCTGTCTTTTTGGGTGATTGGGTGGGGCTCTACTATTCGGCTTTTACGGAGAAAAAAAAGTCGGAAGGCAATCGGACGTGACAGTAATACAGTGTCGGGTCGCACGTGAGCGGGTTCCTTTTTGTCTGAGCTGGCGATGTCGATGATTCGATGGTCGAAGAATTAAATCAAGATGGCGTCCAACGGGGTCGGATTCTTCCTCACGAGATCTTCGGAATAATAATGAGGCTGAACTGAAAACATGTTCCGTTCAGAGGAGAAAAGGGTTGATCGGCGATCAACTATCACTTAATATTACTACCGGGTCTAAAAACGTAGTTAATGCACAAACGTGTTATATACACAGGTACACATCAGGGTTGCCATTCGTTCCTATCCGTCGGCACATGTCACTTTTGTTGTTAATGGAATCCAGATGCCCCGACGATATAGTGATCGATCACCGTCGAAATATGGTGATATAGTATTTTACATTATTTAAAAACTAAAAAAAAATACTATTTACCTGTCGATGAAAGCAATTGTAGCTTTCGAAACTAGTTGTGTGTAATTAAATAAAACTCATTAAGGCTTAAATTTCAAGCTTGTTTCTAACTTTCAAATCAGAATGCGTTCAACTGCGCTCAGGGCTGGTCGTGTGCTCACGCTCAATTTTTATTTTATTTTATTTGTTTAGAAAGTGGAAAAAATCCATTTTTTCTCCTTACCTTTCGATTAATCTTTTCTTTTAAAAACTGTATAATTATTTCGAAGAAAAATGTTTTCAATACAAAAACGATATTTTAAGAAAAAAATCTTTCTAGTAAAATCTTACCTGTATAAAGAGAAAATAAAGTTGCGACTTAACGAATACTTGGCCTTAAATGGTATCTGTTTTTTTTTTTAATTATTAATATGTCATTCCACAAATTTAATGCAGAATCAATAAATAATACAGTATTTTTCTCTACAATTCAATAAACTTCTGGCGAAAACTATTTTTTGCACTGAAAACATAACTAAAAGTTTTTAAAAAATCCTGTTAACCTCAAGACAAAATTTTGATTAATATATCTTTATACCTCGAATAACGAATCGTATCAATGTTAGGAGCGGCTTTTCTACCATAATACACATAATTATTTTACTAACTTTAACTCTAAAAAAATAAGTGCAGACTCTGAGAGGGTTTTAGCTGGATTTAAGTAATCTGACTGATCTTAGTATTGTCTTTCTATTGAGAAATACATACGGTGACATAGATTTTTTCCCTTACGACTCTAAAAACTCCTGACGAAAATTATTATTGACATTGAAATCATATAATCATAGGCTGGTTTAAGTGATCACTTTACATACGTGTAACATTCACCAATACTACCCATTATTAACAGCCGATGACGGTCGTAAGCCTCGTTAATACCCGAACTTGCATATTCTTCTTCATCTTTGATGAGATATCAAAAATAATGTGAAAATAACTCCTATAATTGGAGACAACCCAGATTTATGAACAAGTATTGGGACATGCACTGTTGCATAGAAATCTCAACATGAAATTTTGATAAATCGACATTTGTTTCTCGAAAAGCGGTAAATATGTATTAGAATCGTAGCGACTTTAACTTTACACGAAACTCCCCTTTAAGGGCGGACTGTACGAGGGTTTTAGCTGACTATGTAATTTGACTGACTTTAAAAATAATTAATTAAACCCTTATCCGCACCCCAATGGTGCATAGGGCACTGCGTCATATAAACGCAGTGTTATCTTGATCGTTTACACATGAAGGAAAGGTGATCAGCCCTCCGCTTCAGGTACCAGTTTAGGGTAATATTGAATAAATATGACAGTGAAAAATTCACTTATATTTATTTTACCCCCCTTGGGAATCGAACCCGGGACCTCCAGAACGGTAGCCGAGCGTGCTGACCATTACACTACGGAGGCGGACAAAAGATCTTAGTCAATAGAAATACATACGGTGACATAGATTTTTCCCGTACAACTCTAAAAACTCCTGACGAAAATTATTATTGACATTGAAATCATATAATCATAGGCTGGTTTAAGTGATCACTTTAAACACGTGTAACATTCACCAATTCTACCCATTATTGACAGCCGATGACGGTCGTCAGCCCCGTTAATACCCAGACTTGCATATTCTTCTTCATCTTTGATGAGATATCAAAAATAATGTGAAAATAACTCCTATAATTGGAAACAACCCAGATTTGTGAACAAGTAAATACTTGTGTCCAAATGACACACTCAAAATGTTGCATAGAAATCTCAACATGAAATTTTGATAAATCGACATTTGTTTCTCGAAAAGCGGTAAATATGTATTAGAATCGTAGCAACTTTAACTTTACACTAAACTCCCCTGTAAGGGCGGACTGTTCGAGGGTTTTAGCTGACTTTGTGTAATTTGACTGACTTTAGCCAATCAATTTATTGCCAATAAAACGTCATTTGTGTCACAGTTGCTGAAGAACGCATATAAATGACGTATAAATTGTTAATTATATCGATGTTAGCCAAAAAGTATAAAACGTCACCTTTTGCCAAAACATAATATTTTAGGATTGATTATCGTATACTTTTTAGCATACATAAACAACGATATATATTACACTAGAATATGATTTTTTTTACTAACTTTATACAACAGTTTATAAAAAAATCAGTCTAGACAACCAGAATATAAAAGAATCTCAAATAATCATTAAATTTAAGCTTATTTTTCAACTTTTAAAATAGTTAAAATGTTCTCAAACTCGACAACCGTAGTCATTGGTGTGGAAGAGATCAAAAGTTCAAATTTTGTGAAAGGTTTACCTGGGAAAAAAATATCTACTAAAATGTTGTTTTATTTGTAATCCTTAGATAAATAATTTTTATAATGTAAATGAACATCTCGTCCCGAATTTTGCTTAGTGAGGAGTTCTTCAAAAAAAAATTATTTGAAAAAATAAGAGGCAAATACATAAATATACCGGGCAAAACGAGAAAAATAAGAATGAGTTGAATTTTTATATTGCAAGCATATTCGTAGAATGAATAATGAAAAATTGTATTTCCATATATTTGTTCGGATATAAACTCGGAGATGTGACACCCCATTGATGTGAGGAAAAAAATGCTCGTTTCCCAAAATCTTAAATGTCCTGTAATCATTCACCGATTGCTTTAAAAATTTTAAAAATACATTGCATTCGAATACGCGCTTCTTTTTTAGTTCACCTGTCATAGGCAAAAACATATTTTTTTACATTTTTGACAGCTTTAGCAGTACCATCTGTAGAACGTAACAGAAACACATGCAATAATAAACATCACTAAAGGCGGACAGCGTGCTTCTTGACAGTTACTGTTACTTACTGTTTGATTGCATTGTTGTTTTTTAAAATATATTGTTCACGAGATTACGAAATTAAACATATTAGAAGCCTGATCTTTCTATTTTCTTTCTTTTTATTTTACCAGCCTGAGCTACAACAACGCTTGGCCGGGTACAAATTGTGTTTTATAATTAAAATTATGTTTTTATTATTTTCTATTTATTCGTATTTTTTTATCACATCACTTTTATTTCTCGTGTAAATATCTTAAAACAACCTTAAAAAAAACTAGAATGAATATAAATAATTTAATATAATAAACATAATATTCTTATTCTGTCACGGGAGTAGCTTATAACAACCCTCGTGCAATGTAAATACTACTCTTAAAAAGTATATTATATATACGTTTAATTCAAGTTAAATACGAAGGTATAAAGGATACTAATGAATCTGGAAAAAATGAAGGAGAGAAAATTTGCTTAAAACACATTTTACGAAAAAACGCTTGTTAAAAAGGTTCTCAAGTTAATATTTCTTCTCGATTGTCACTGTAAAAGGACACTTCATTAATTTTTATTACATTTGTTCCCTTTCGGTAATAATAAAATTTATGTGATATAATAAATATCACTATTATTATTTCTCGTAACTCTGAGTAACGGTTGAAATGCCTTTACACCAATTTGGAAAAGTTTACGATTTGATAAGAGCCATCTTGAAGTGTAGAGAAATTACTTTAGCTGCTTGTATTACGTTGTAAAACAAGTAATTACTCAATCTGCTGTACGCAAATACTAATTACTTATATTCTCACAAGTAATTACCTCATTCCTTTAGTGACAATCACTTCAATGACATTCCGCATTGACATTTTATGTGTGTGAATGTTAAAATAATTATTTTATAATTAATTACCTAGGCTCAATCACCTTTGAACTGATACATTACAAATATTCAAATATTCACAATATTTTGAGTGTGTCCAAATATTTGTTCACAAAATCAGGATTATCTCTAATTTCAGGAGTTATTTTCAATTTTTTTTTAACATCTTGTTGTTGATGTTTCATAATTGTTTCATAACTTCCGAGAATTTGAGTAGTGTGGTTGTCAATAGTGGGTAGAATTGGTGAATGTTACACGTGTGTAAAGTGATCACTTTAACCAGCCTATTACGTTTGCCAGCCCCGTAAATACCCAGACTTCCATATTCTTCTTCATCTTTGATGAGATGTCAAAAAATAATAAATTATAAATATGTTCATACCATATAACATTTACGCTAATACCTTATTGTATAAAACTGTGCATAAGGTACTGACATAGATAGACGTTGTGTTACTTTTATCGTTCTTTATATAATGGCTAGGATATCAAACTAAATCTTTATGCTAAAATAATCCTTACATATACATTTAATTTCTATCACATAACAGGAGAAAACACCTGCCTGCCAGCAAAGCAAAATAATCTTAATTTTCACAAAAACAATTGTCACAAAGTTTATTCTTTTGTGTTTTTAATACTAAAATAAAATTTCATAAACTCATAAAAAAAATTGTGTGATTTAATATTTAAAAATAAATTAATTTATACATTCCTCGTTTTAAGTACATAAAACTTCATAATCTAAAACAAAGAAACACATTAAACAAAACTTAATATAATTTATATTTCTTTTTTGGTCTTTTTGGTGATTATTATGCAATTAAGTTGCATGTACATAGTGCTTCCATTATTCATAATAATAATAATAATAAAAAAAACCATTATCCGCACCCCAATGGTGCATAGGGCACTGCTTCATGTGAACACAGTGTTATCTTGATCGTTTACACACGAAGGAAAGGTGATCAGCCCTCCGCTTTAGGTACCACTCCAGGGTAATATTCAATAAATATTACCGTGAAAAAATCACTTTTATTTATTCGACCCCCCTGGGAATCGAACCCGGGACCTCCAGAACGGTAGCCGAGCGTGCTGACCATTACACTATGGAGGCAGACAAAAGTTATTCATAAAAAAATATTCATAAAGTCGATAAAAATAGAAGCCAGATAAAATACACCATAATTAATAATTAATTAATAATTCATAAATGGCCTGTCTGCCTCCGTAGTGTAATAGTCAGCACGCCCGGCTATCGTACTAGAGGTCCCGGGTTCGATTCCCAGGGGTGGGTCAGAAAAATAAAAGTAATTTTTGTCACTCTAATATTTGTTCAATTTTACCCTGGACTGGTTGGTACCTGAAGCGGGGCCTGATCACCTTTCCTTTATATGTTAACGATCACGATAACGCTGCATTTATATGATACAGTGCCCTATGCACCATCGGGTGCAGATGAAGGTTTGAATGAATAAATGAATTGATAAATGGATAGTAAAATTGGGTATTAGACTGCATGTCATAATCAATTTTCTTTAATTTAAATTTAATTTAATAAATATCGCAAAATGTACGTTTCAAAATAAAAAAATTAAAGCACGTTATTGTAATATACATTTATTTCCATGAGGAAATAAAAAGATACTAAATAAATAAACCTTTCTTTCATTCTGTGTACTACCGTAGCTACTCAAGTAACGTGACCTCACCGATACTATAAATGTTTTATGATCATTGATTAGGGTGAACTACGACAAAAAAGATACACTTCACCTTATAACCTGTTCACGCTATTGAATTAAGCCCACGATACGATCAATTGAAGAGGGCTATTGATTGTGACCCTTCACCGGTGAAACCCTCTGTTGAATAAATATTTAAATAAATTACATCGACCTTCCTGCTAACGGTTCAACTAATATATAATTACAACACGTATTTTATTTTCATATTATTAGATTAAAACCAATATTTTTAGCTTTTCCATTTTTTTATTTGACCAGCGACCGGGTTTCGTCGTTACCGACATCATCAGACTGGGGTCTGATGATGTCGGTAACGACGAAACCCGGTCGCTGGTCAAATAAAAAAGTGGAAAAGCTAAAAATATTGGTTTTAATCTAATAATAAATTAAAAATGCAATTCCATCACGAAGTGTCAGTGGATAATATAAATTTATTTTCATATGTTACATAAATACGCATTCAATTATGGTGAAAATGTAAGTTAACGATTAAAAACAAAAGTTTAAACATTATGGTAGTTTTTTCATGTCTTTTTTTATTTGATTTATTGTAAGTCGCTAAAATTTATCGTTCAAATAATAACTTGAAATTCTCTTAATATTTTTACTTTAAATAAGCCACTGTTTATTGAAGCGCCTGATAGAGGAAACAATACATGAACCCAACAACAACAAAACTATTCGGATTAAGATTTTTTTATTGATATCTCAATAGATGAGGAAAATATTTAGAAAAATTCTGTAAAAAAGCTTTGTAAATACCCACACGTCCAAGTTGTTCTTTGTTAAGACAACAAAGAAGAAGAAGAATTTGAAACACACACACATAAATACATAATATAATATTATTTTTTGACATCTCATCAAAGATGAAGAAGAATATGGAAGTCTGGGCATTTATGGGGCTGACGACCGTCATTATTTATTTGATTATTCTTCATCTTTGATGAGATGTCAAAAAATAATATGAAAATAACTCCTGTAGTTGGAGATAATCCAGATTTTGTCAACAAGTATTTGGACACACTCAAAATGTTGTATATATGATACTCAGCATACTTTTGAAAAAGTTTTAATAATATTTTTCATTAATTTAACTTTTTTTTAAATATTGGAAATACAATGATCAATTCAACAACTACAAATAAAAACTTCAATTTTTTATTTTTTATTTGGAATAACGTAATTTGTTTTTTTTTTTTAAAATTACATTCTCTGTACAGTTAACGTTCAAGACAATTCAGCTATAATCAAAACGATTAATGGACGTCTTTGTAAGTGCATGTTTTTTACTGTACAGTATGTTTATATAAAGGTACTTTAAAATACCCAGCCGGATAAAGAAAGCAAAAAAAGGCTGAAAGTGAAAGCGATTAATCTCATTTTCTTGTTTTTATACGCCCAAAATAATTATTTGGCAAAAAGGGTCCCCATTTTTTCTAAACTTGTTTCATTTGAGGGTAAACGAGTATATGTTTATTTAAATCTATTTTATACGTTTTCCTCTTGATTCTACGTAACATACTTTATTCTAAATCATTTCCCATTATTTTACCGCTCAATTTACATTCACTTAATATTTAAATTCTCTTTGCATGGGTTTTAGTTTCCCTTATGTAATTTTACCCAGACTGGAATGAATTTACATTTTTAAGTGCTTTTTTTCTTCTATTCCCAGGTTTGGGGCAGGTTTCTGCTTTACCGTTGTGTATGCTGCCCTTCTAACTAAGACAAATAGGATCTCTCGTATATTCAATGCGGGTAAACAATCAGCAAAGAGACCAAGTCTTATATCTCCACGGTCTCAACTGATCATCTGTTCCGGATTCATAGGAGTTCAGGTATAATAAAACTTTTATTAAAAGTGTCTTTTTTTTTAATTACCCAACCTCCAAGTGACTCTGAAATCTAGCTACGTGTCTAGCTATCATGTCCCTACTCAGGCTTCAACTTTATAAGTTTTATAGCCTATGCCTACTTGTGAGTGGATTTACTCATTATGTTTAAAGTTACTTTAATATCATGTAATTTATGAGTGAAAATTCTAGGCAAAAACACTAGCTATTAAAAGTGTCTCAATCTTCAATAATTTTTAAATGAAAGAAGATAGAAGTTTGAGCATCCAGGGCTGATAACCTGATATTTTGCTTCTCAAGTAATCTCCTTATATAATAATGTAACGTTCATCATTCTGCCCATTTTTGAACATTCATATTGAAGTAATTTGTTAATCTTGTATGTATGCAATGGTATGAATCTTTTTCACATGAAGGTACAAGTAGTATGGCTGATTCTAGCACCATCAGATGGAATTTTTGAAAAGTAAATATATATTTTTTTTATTAAAAATTTCTTTCATTAAATACCACTCTGATTGTATAATAGTTAAATTTAAATAATTAATTTTGAAAAATAAAATAAATGGATTAAAATTAATATTGCCACAAAGTTTCTGCCGAATTGATTAATGAAATCATGTAAAACTTACCTCATTTGAACAAATATGAAATTCATACCGGATCAGTTCATATACATTTTTTGGAATGAGAGCCTGAAACGATATTTTAATTTTTATTCGACTATTCTACCGATATTATAAAAACGAGAGATATTTCGTCCCAAGTTGGGAGACCGATAATAATATTCATATATTATCCTTATGGTAAATAATCCTGTGTCTGATAATCACATGTGATTATTTTATATAATATATATATATATATATATATATATATATATATATATATATATATATATATATATATATATATATATATATATATATATATATATATGTATATGTATATATATATATATATATATATATATATATATATATATATAAATATATATATATATATAAATATATATATATATATATATATATATATATATATATATATATATATATATATATATATATATATATATATATATATATATATATATATATATATATATATATATATATATTTATATATATATATATATATATATATATATATATATATATATAAATATATATATATATATATATATATATATATATATATATATATATATATATATATATATATATATATATATATATATATATATATATATATATATATATATATATATATATATATATATATATATATATATATATATATATATATATATATATATATATATATATATATATATATATATATATATATATATATATATATATATATATATATATATATATATATATATATATATATATATATATATATATATATATATATATATATATATATATATATATATATATATATATATATATATATATATATATATATATATTTATATATATATATATATTTATATATATATATATATATATATATATATATATATATATATATATACATATACATATATATATATATATATATATATATATATATATATATATATATATATATATATATATATATATATATAAATACATTTATATAAATATACATATATATATATATATATATATATATATATATATATATATATATATATATATATATATATATATATATATATATATATATATATATATATATATATATATATATATATATATATATATATATATATATATATATATATAAATATATATATATATATATATATGTATATATATATATATTAATTCATGTAAAAACATATTTATCTGTACAATTATCCATATTCTGTATTATATTTATTGTTTCGGCATTCACTTTATGGTAAGTCATGATGAAATTGTAAAAGAAAAACTATTGATATTTTTACCACTCTTTTATTTTATTATGACGACTAGTTTCGTTAGCTACGCTTCCATCTTCAGGTCCAAATATAAACTAAAACACAAATAATTATCTGTTCTACAAATATATACACAGTTATATTTGTAGAACAGATAATTATTTATGTTTTATTTTATATTTAGACCTGAAAATGAAAGCAAAGCTTCCGAAACTAGTCGTTATAATAAAATAAACTCAAGTGGTAAAAATAAGTGCTTTTCTTTTAAAATCCCCAGTCTGATTGAAAAAGTTGAAATCATTGCCAAAAATAGCATTATTTTTTTACTTATTCTTAATTTTTGGAGTTAATATTCGCTCGACTCCATGTATCACGTTTTCCGTTCTTGAGAAAAATAATTTGTTCCCTTCTTTAACAGGTGGTGATCAATATCGTCTGGATGATCATATCGCCAGCCCGCGCGATGCACCACTATCCCACCAGGGAAGACAACCTCCTAGTTTGCGACAGTTACGTAGATGCGTCGTATATGATAGCGTTCAGTTACCCCATTGTCCTGATCGTCGTCTGTACGGTGTACGCCGTGCTGACTAGGAAAATACCGGAAGCGTTCAACGAAAGCAAACATATTGGTAAGTAATAAACCTTTCTACACATTTCCACATAGATGAAGAAGAATATAGAATTCTGGACATTTACAAGGCATACGACAGTTATAAGCTAGCTTAAGTGATCGCTTTACCCACGTGTAACATTCACCAATTCTACCCATGAATGACAACCACACTATTCAAATTCTTGATTCAGCTTCAAATTCAAATTCTTGGGATCTCGGCTTTCGTTTGATCTATTGTTTCATCTTAATAGGCACCTTTAGTAAAATTTTATTTATTGTTTCGGCGTTAACTTTGTGGTAAGACATGTTACAATGATTAAAGAAAACACTTGTTTTTACCACTTGAGTTTTATTATAGACTACATGTTTCAGAAGTTAAACTTCCATCATTCAGGTCTGTATAATAACTAAAATATAAAATTGTTCTATAAATAAGGAGAGGGGAAAGTAAGGGGAAGGGGTTAGTCAAGGGACGGAGTTCACCACCTTTGCTTTCCATTTTTCATTTGTTTTCAAACTCCGTCCCTTGACTAACCCCTTCCCCTTACTTTCCCCTCTGCTTATTTATAGAACAATTTTATATTTTATATTTTAGTTATTATACAGACCTGAATGATGGAAGTTTAACTTCTGAAACATGTAGTCTATAATAAAACTCAAGTGGTAAAAACAAGTGTTTTCTTAAATCATTTTAGTAAAATTAATTATATAATAGATGTTTATTACGATGGTTTGGACATGCGGAACGAATAAGTAAGAAATGAACGGTAAAACTTTCAACAACGTCAAATATCGAAAAACTTGATTTTTCAGGAGATCGTTTTTAAAGTTCGAGAATATAATGAATTTGATAACAAATAAGTATCAAGCCAGTCATTGAAATTTTATCTGTAACAGATCTTTTTAGGTAAAACCTAAAAGTTTTTTCTTTATTTGAAAAATATTAAGTAGGTTTATTTAAAAAATAATCAAACAATTACCTTTTCTTCAAAATGCAAAAACAAAACTTTCTGCCCTGTAGCGGGTAAATATTAAGTTAAAAATATGCCGCTTTTGCTAGGACAAAGAACAGTTTCAAGGCATTCCAAAAACATGTACAACTGAAAATTGACGATTTTCGATATATGACGTTGTTGAAAGGAGTGAGCTATATATGTATAAGGCAGGTATTTTTTCATTATAATTCGTCGCAACATCTCCAGTACACAATTTGCTACCACATAGTCATTGATCTCCTTCAACCAAAGCATCTTCATTTCCTTTTTTTTTAATGAAATGTATTTGTGATTTTATCATTTGCAAAAATACCTCCATTTCACCCCTACTATTTCTGTGAGCCTAAGCGCCTCATTATTGAAAATAGGTATCAAATTGTGGTAGAGTGGGTTCGAACCGAAAATTTCTGATTCAAGAGTCCACGACACTAACCAATCAATCGGGAGCAATCTCTTTAAAATATATTCCAATCTTCTCAGATAATATCATAGGACTTATCATCTTACCTATCTACATGTAATTAACAATGAAAAGGTATATAGGAGTCCAAAGAGTTTCTTTGAGAAAAGTTTACAAATAT
Organism: Brachycentrus maculatus; assembly: GCF_059751285.1. Taxonomy (NCBI): domain Eukaryota; kingdom Metazoa; phylum Arthropoda; class Insecta; order Trichoptera; family Brachycentridae; genus Brachycentrus; species Brachycentrus maculatus. The sequence goes on from NW_028281195.1 coordinate 214,880, forward strand.
TAAAGTAAATGGCGATATAATGACATATTATGTGGCAATCAAATTCACATTTCAAAGAAAACACTTAACTTCATACGATGGAAGTTTTCTTTGAAAGTTGACTACTATAAAGCATGAGTAAAGAGATAAATAATAAACGTAGAAGATACGTGTACAGATAATGTTCCCGATAAGTAATTTCCATCACATAGGACATAGGATAAAGGTAAACAAGACTGAAACCCATACAAGAAAATTAAAAAAGATAAAATATTAAACAAAAATAGCACAGGCCGTCGTGTAAAATAAAAAATAAAACAATAAACGGTTAAAGTTAATAAATAAATAGTTTCTTCGATATTTTTCGCATATTCTTTGTAGCACATTTTTTTTACTTTATAACATTTTACAACTTTGTTTTTAAACATTATTTGATTGATACATTTTTTCTCCAACCGGTTTCGACAAGAACCTTGCCATCATAGGGGTTAATCAGTTCATGTTTAACCCTGATGATGACGTAAATAAACAGTTGCTAGTTTATTACACAATCCAATTCATTTTACATATAAAAAGTCATATTTTGTCATTTAATATATGTAATTGCTTAAAATCGTGATTAGTACCATTCCAAGTACCAGTCTAGGATATAAAATAAATATTAGAGTGAAAAATCACTTAAATTGATTCGAACTCTCTCTCATATATCTGTCAATTAAACACATTAATTCAGCCTCTGGAAAAAGCGTTTTTCTAGATTGTGCTTAGTGAAAAATTCACTTTTATTACGAGCTTTTTTTTTATATTAGTCACGCGATCGGTTTATTTCCGAGTTATAGCAATCAGAATATGGATTACGCAATGATTTGGAAATATAACGAATGCGTTCGACGGCGTTGGATAAAGTGGTTGTGTTTTGAGTGATGTGCCATAGAGAGCTTGTGCACTACACAGAATTTTACCGTCCGGCAGACCGGTTTTTTTTTATAAAAGCGACTACGACAGTTTAGCGTAATCGATTTTACGCGCACCATGATCACGCATCGATCAAGCGCTTCGATCCGAAGAAAGACAGCCAATCCAAGCTAATCGTCCGTTTTATCATGCTAACCGGACTACCGGACGGTAAAATTCCGTGTAGTGCACAAGCGCCCATAGAGCAGATGTCCCGGCGGGTGTCGCTATGTAGACAGCTCGAAGCACGACCCAAATACACCGCAGAAGCGACATTTAACATTCCCAGAGTGCACCGCCACCGGGTGACTGGAAATTCACCGAAAATTATCTCCGCTTCACCGGATGAACTTCCAGGGATTTTATTTTACAAAATATTTAAAGTCGGCTTCGTCATTTACATGCGAAAGAGGAAAACTTGAATGGGAATCTGAATTTTGTAAATTTTCAATTTCAAGCATTTTAAATTCGAGGTTTTTCAAACAAATTATGAACAAAACACTCTCCTTACCATCCATTGTTTACTTTGTGTAATACCACTTTTTTTAAACACTTATTTGTGACTGCCAGTTTCGACAAATCATTCCATCATCAGGTCATTAAATTAAAATAGAATTATTACGATTTGACATTTGTATAAAAATATTTTTTTTGAAAGAGAGAAAGACGATAAATGAATCACAATGGGGATATTTTCAAAAGTGGACTCGAAGTTAAATTTAATTAGTTATTTATTATGGGTAAGTCTTTATTGATCGCATTACTTACTTCTAATTTTTCTAGATTATTTAAACAATGACCAGTTTTATTTACATGTAAAATTTCTATAAATCATTACCCTAGACTATAACTTGAAGCGCAGAACTAATCACTTAACCCTCATATTATCAACAATCAACATAAAATAAAATCAATTTTATGCAGTATCCTACGCACCACCGGGTGCTTATAAGGGTGAGTAATAAAAACCTTATTATTTAACCATGAAACGGAATTTATCAAATCAATAAAGGTGATTTTTTTATTCAATGATGAGTATAATTAGAAAAATAGTGGTGGATTGGCTTCACAAGTCTTAAATTAAATTAATATGAAATCAGTTGTATTTCAAACATATAAATAATTCTATGAGAACTGTTAAAATAATTTCATGCTTTTGGTTGCTTCAAATTTCGTGATTAAATATCGATGGGTAAATTATTTTTTGACATCTCATTAAAGAAGAATATGAAAATCTGGGCATTTACGGGGCTGATGACCGCCATAGGCTGGTTAAAGTGATCACTTTACACACGTTTACATTCACCAATTCTACCCATTATTGACAACCACACTACTCTAATTCTTGGTTGTTCTATATATATAAACCCATTTCGAAAGATTTTGGGTGGTCAGCCCAGTAAATGCTTAGACTTCCATATTCGTCTTCATCTTTGATGAGATGTCAAAAAATTATATGAAAAATACTCCTATAATTGGAGATAATCCAGATTTGTATTTGGGCACACTCAAAATGTTGTAAATCGATGTTTGTGTGAAATTAACTCTTTGGCGATTGTAAAAAAATGGATAAAAACATGTTTTCAAATCTTTTTTAAAGGAGGATTCTATCAAATCCTTGGAAGTTTTGTTTGGATAAGAAATCATAATATAAAAAAATCAGATTTTCCGAAACGAAATACTCTTTC